>NC_084618.1:6288835-6521335 GCF_033978795.1 Nerophis ophidion | reverse complement strand
AAAAAAAATAGACCTAAAAATGAGTGATCATCAATCTTCACCAAGACGTCACTTAAATGACATTCACGGTACCGGAGGGTCTTGTGAGATGACGCTGGCTGCTGCAAGATCATTATTATGAAAATATGACCGAGAGGAAGGCGAGAAACACTTTTTATTTCAACAGACTCTCGCGCCGTACCTTCCGTCAAAACTCTAAAGGCCGACCGCACATTTCCTATCTTCACAATAAAAGCCCTGCTTCATGCTGCCTGCGCTAACTAAATACAGAGTCTCGGAAAACTGGCGTGCACAAGCGATCCCTCAGAAAGACTCTTATTTAGTTAGCGCAGGCAGCATGAAGCAGGGCTTTTATTGTGAAGATAGGAAATGTGCAGTCGGCCTTTAGAGTTTTGACGGAAGGGACGGCGCGAAAGTCTGTTGAAATAAAAAGTGTTTCTCGCCTTCCTCTCTGTCATTTTTTCATAATAATGAACTGGCAGCAGCCAGCGTCATCTCACAAGACCCTCGGGTGCCGTGAATGTCAATCAAGCAAGCTACGGAATTTGCCGCCAATGTTTTTCTTGTAAAGTGTATGGAAGCTGGATGAATTAGATGCCAAAAACCAACCACTTTCATGTGGTATTGTACAGAAAGGACAACTTTTTTTCTCCTCCATTTGAAAATGTGGGCGTTATCATCATTACTGTCTGATTCCAATCAATGCAAGTCATCAGAATCAGGTAATACACCAACTTATATTCTTGTCTTTGTGAAAGAAAGACATCTATATGTGTTACACATGCTTGTATATCATTAAACACATTTAACTTGTTTACAAAAATGTCTCTTTCATAAATAAATACATATAAATGATATATATAAATGAGGTAGATCCCCTCGAGTTGGTCAATTGAAAAGTAGCTCGCCTGCAGAAAAAGTGTGGGCACCCCTGCTTTAACCTGACCTGTAACAATCAAGGTGGGTTGAGGCGTGTTCCTGATATTGTGGGTGGTTTGTAAGCCTCGAAGGGGACAAACTATACTAATAACAGCTATTTTACTCTGGACACTAATAGCTTGTGCACCTAATAAAAAAAAGCCAAATATTTTATTGTATTTATTTAGTCATAGTTTATACATTTTATTATTTTTGTTTTATTTTTATTTATTACACATTTATTATTCTACTAAAATAAACTTAAGTTACAGTATTTATTTTATTATCTATTATTCATTACATCATTCATTTTATCATTAACTTGTGGTATGTGTTCATTTTTTTATATAATTTTATTATCATTCATCCTTTTGTTATGTCATAATTTAACTATTCATGTATTTAATCATTCAATTATTTAATTTAATATATTGTTTGTATTATTTATAATTCATTAACTTGTGGTATTTATTCTTTTTTTATATAATTTTATTATCATTCATCCTTTCGTTATATCATAATTTGACTATTAATTTATTTAATAATTCAATTGTTGTATTTAATAGTATTTTTTTATTATTTGTAAATCATTAACTTGTAGTATTTATTCCTTTTTTAAATCCTTTTGTTATGTCATAATTTAACTATCAATGTATTTAATCATTCAATTATTTTATTTAATAGTATTTCTTTATTACTTATAATTCAATAACTTGTGGTATTTATTCCTTTTGTTATGTCATAATTTAGCTATGCATTTATTTAATCATTCCATTATTTTATTTAATAGTATTTTTTATCATTTATAATTCATTAACTTGTGGTATTATTTTTTGTAATAATTTCATCCATTTTTTATGTCATGATTGAATTATTAATTTATTTAATCAATTAATTATTTAATTTAATAGCATTGTTTTATTATTTATAATTCATTAACTTGTGGTATGTATTCTTTTTTTAATAATTTTATTACCGGTCATCCTTTTGTTATGTCATGATTTAACTAGTAATTTATTTAATCATTTAACTATTTGATTTGACAGTATTTTTTTATTTATAGTTCATTAACTTGTGTTAATCTTTCTTTTTTTTAATAATTTTATTATCAGTCATCCTTTTGTTATGTCATGATTTAACTATTAATGTACTTAATCACTCAGTTATTTGATTTAATAGTATTTTTTTTATTATTTATAATTGATTAATTTATGGTATTCATTCCTTTTAAAAAATAATTTTATTATCATTCATCCTTTTGTCATAATTAAAATTATTAATTTATTTAATCATTACATTTTTTATTTAATAGTATTTTTTTATTATTTGTAATTCAATAACTTGTGGTATTTATTCCTTTTTTTTAAATAATTTATTATCACTAATCCTTTGGTTATGTCATAATTTACTATGGATTTATTTAATCAATTAATTGTTTTATCTAATATTTTGTTATTATTTATAATTCATTAACTTGTGGTATGTATTCTTTTTTCATAATTTTATTAGCAGTCCTCCTTTTGTTATGCCATGGTTTAACTAGTAATTTGATTAATCATTTAGTTATTTAATTTAATAGTATTTTTTTATTTATAAGTCATTAACTTGTGGTATTCTTTTTTTTTTTGATAATTTTATTATCAGTCATCCTTTTATCATGTCATGATTTAACTAGTAATTGATTTAATCATTCAGTTATTTAATTTAATACTATTTCTTTTATCATTTATAATTGATTAATTTATGGCATTTATTCCTTTAAAAAAAATAATTTTACTATCATTCATCCTTTAGTCATAATTTGAAATTATTAATTTATTTAATCATTAAATTTTTTATTTAATAGTATTTTATTATTATTTATAATTCATTAACTTGTGGTATTGATTCCTTTTTTTATAATTTTACTATCATCAATCCTTTGGTTATGCCATAATTTAACTATTCATTTATTTAATCATTCAATTTTTTAATTTAATTTTATTTTTTTTATTTATAATTCATTAACTTGTGGTATTTATTCCTTTTTATATATAATTTTTACTATTAATTGATCTTGTCATTCAATTATTTTATGTAAGTGTTTTTTGTATTATTTATAATTCATTGAATTATGGTATTTATAATTTTTTTGTATATAATTTTACTATCATTCATTCATCCTTTTGTTATGTCATAATTTACCTGTAAATGTGTTTAAACATTCAATTAATTGTATTTAATAATATTTTGTTATTATTATTATTGGTGCCTATCTCAGCTACAATCGGGCGGAAGGCGGTGTACACCCTGGACAAGTCGCCACCTCATCGCAGACTTGTGGTATTTATTCCTTTTTTTATATAATTTTTACTATTAATCAATCTAGTCATTCAATTATTTTATGTAATAGTGTTTTTTTATTATTTATAATTCATTGAATTTATTATTTTTTTGTATATAATTTTACTATCATTCATTCATCCTTTTGTTATGTCATAATTTACCTGTAAATGTGTTTAAACATTCAATTAATTGTATTTAATAATATTTTGTTATTATTCATAATTAATTAACTTGTGGTATCCATCCATCCATTTCCTACCGCTTATTCCCTTTGGGGGCGCTGGTGCCTATCTCAGCTACAATCGGGCGGAAGGCGGGGTACACCCTGGACAAGTTGCCACCTCATCGCAGACTTGTGGTATTTATTCCTTTTTTTAAAAACATTTTTTGAACCATCATTCATCCTTCCGTTATGTCATGAATTATTTTATTGAATACGTCATTCTATACATCACAGCACTTTACGTATTTATTCATTGTTTTATGTGTTATACGTACACTCGCACTGGTGTGCACTATATCACAATAATATCTCATGCATGTATTCATTGCTTCTTTGATCATTCATTCATAGATGTTTATCATATGTATATGCATGGTAACATGTTATTTTATTCATTCGTCTTATTACTATTTTATGATGCATGCACCCTTTAAACATAACATTGCATCACTTTAGCACATTTTCTGCTGAACTTGTGCAATTTGCATAAAGTCGTGCTTTATGCAAAATGCATGTTTTCCACACTGCCAGTGTGCAAAATTAAGAAAACAACAACAACAACAACAAAAAAAAACAAAAAAAAAAATGAATAGTTGTGTTGTTTTGCCATTGCTTGATCCCCAACACGCGTGTGCCATTGTCCTCTTACCTGCCGCGTGTGCCATGTCCACGGTCCCCCAGCACAACAGAGCCTGCAGTGTGGTCCACATGAGCGGGCTGACAGTCCACGACGGCATGGCGCTGACCCACTAATGAGCGTTCGGAGGAGCCGAACCATCACCCGAACACAAAACAGCTGACGGGCCTCCCCCTCTCCTCTCCTCCCCTTCCCATTCCCGCCCGCCCCCCTCCTTGGGGAGGTTTTCCCCCCTTAAAAAAAAAAAAAAAAAAGTCCAAAGGCGTCCCTCAACTTAGCACCGGCCGTGAGGAGCCTGTTCTCGCCGAAGTGTCGCCGACGCGAGGGCGGTGCTGGGCGGGCACAGGAGGACGAGGTGTCCGGGGGTGTTGCGGCTCCGCGGGAAGAATGACAGCGATAGAGTTGTCTTGTGAGCGCCATGTGCTTCACCGGAGAAGCCCCGCAGGGTCCTAGCGCTTGTCGTGTTTTGTCCGCCTTCGCCGAAACCGGAAGCAGGTAGCGAGGAGGCGGTAATGCATGTCGCAGTCGCTTTTCAAAATAAGGGCCCCGTTTAAAAAAAATATAGGCTCCGGCAGGGGCGTCACTAGAGCTAATACTGTACTGGGGCACACCTGGGGCACACCTGGGGCACAAATAATTCATGTGAGCGTGCAAAGCGCGCAAGCAAAAACATTTTTAGCACTTATTTATCATAAGAAATACATAAATAGTGCTTTAAACTATGAAATCATATCAGATGATGTTGTATGGATCTTTGATGAACCACCTGAAATTAACTCATGCATTCGCCGGAACCGGAAGCAGGTAGCGAGGAGGCGGGAATGCATGTCGCAGTCGCTTTTCAAAATAAGGGCCCCGTTTTAAAAAAATATAGGCTCCGGCAGGGGCGTCACTAGAGCTAATACTGTACTGGGGCACACCTGGGGCACAAATAATTCATGTGAGCGTGCAAAACGCTCAAACAAAAACATTTTTAGCACTTATTTATCATAAAAAATACATAAATAGTGCTTTAAACTATGAAATCATATCAGATGATGTTGTATGGATCTTTGATGAACCACCTGAAATTAACTCATGCATTCGCCGGAACCGGAAGCAGGTAGCGAGGAGGCGGGAATGCATGTCGCAGTCGCTTTTCAAAATAAAGGCCCCGTTTAAAAAAAATATAGGCTCCGGCAGGGGCGTCACTAGAGCTAATACTGTACTGGGGCACACCTGGGGCACACCTGGGGCACAAATAATTCATGTGAGCGTGCAAAGCGCGCAAGCAAAAACATTTTTAGCACTTATTTATCATAAGAAATACATAAATAGTGCTTTAAACTATGAAATCATATCAGATGATGTTGTATGGATCTTTGATGAACCACCTGAAATTAACTCATGCATTCGCCGGAACCGGAAGCAGGTAGCGAGGAGGCGGGAATGCATGTCGCAGTCGCTTTTCAAAATAAGGGCCCCGTTTTAAAAAAATATAGGCTCCGGCAGGGGCGTCACTAGAGCTAATACTGTACTGGGGCACACCTGGGGCACAAATAATTCATGTGAGCGTGCAAAACGCTCAAACAAAAACATTTTTAGCACTTATTTATCATAAAAAATACATAAATAGTGCTTTAAACTATGAAATCATATCAGATGATGTTGTATGGATCTTTGATGAACCACCTGAAATTAACTCATGCATTCGCCGGAACCGGAAGCAGGTAGCGAGGAGGCGGGAATGCATGTCGCAGTCGCTTTTCAAAATAAGGGCCCCGTTTAAAAAAAATATAGGCTCCGGCAGGGGCGTCACTAGAGCTAATACTGTACTGGGGCACACCTGGGACACACCTGGGGCACAAATAATTCATGTGAGCGTGCAAAGCGCGCAAGCAAAAACATTTTTAGCACTTATTTATCATAAGAAATACATAAATAGTGCTTTAAACTATGAAATCATATCAGATGATGTTGTATGGATCTTTGATGAACCACCTGAAATTAACTCATGCATTCGCCGGAACCGGAAGCAGGTAGCGAGGAGGCGGGAATGCATGTCGCAGTCGCTTTTCAAAATAAGGGCCCCGTTTTAAAAAAATATAGGCTCCGGCAGGGGCGTCACTAGAGCTAATACTGTACTGGGGCACACCTGGGGCACAAATAATTCATGTGAGCGTGCAAAACGCTCAAACAAAAACATTTTTAGCACTTATTTATCATAAAAAATACATAAATAGTGCTTTAAACTATGAAATCATATCAGATGATGTTGTATGGATCTTTGATGAACCACCTGAAATTAACTCATGCATTCGCCGGAACCGGAAGCAGGTAGCGAGGAGGCGGGAATGCATGTCGCAGTCGCTTTTCAAAATAAGGGCCCCGTTTAAAAAATATATAGGCTCCGGCAGGGGCGTCACTAGAGCTAATACTGTACTGGGGCACACCTGGGGCACACCTGGGGCACAAATAATTCATGTGAGCGTGCAAAGCGCGCAAGCAAAAACATTTTTAGCACTTATTTATCATAAGAAATACATAAATAGTGCTTTAAACTATGAAATCATATCAGATGATGTTGTATGGATCTTTGATGAACCACCTGAAATTAACTCATGCATTCGCCGGAACCGGAAGCAGGTAGCGAGGAGGCGGGAATGCATGTCGCAGTCGCTTTTCAAAATAAGGGCCCCGTTTTAAAAAAATATAAGCTCCGGCAGGGGCGTCACTAGAGCTAATACTGTACTGGGGCACACCTGGGGCACAAATAATTCATGTGAGCGTGCAAAACGCTCAAACAAAAACATTTTTAGCACTTATTTATCATAAAAAATACATAAATAGTGCTTTAAACTATGAAATCATATCAGATGATGTTGTATGGATCTTTGATGAACCACCTGAAATTAACTCATGCATTCGCCGGAACCGGAAGCAGGTAGCGAGGAGGCGGGAATGCATGTCGCAGTCGCTTTTCAAAATAAGGGCCCCGTTTAAAAAATATATAGGCTCCGGCAGGGGCGTCACTAGAGCTAATACTGTACTGGGGCACACCTGGGGCACACCTGGGGCACAAATAATTCATGTGAGCGTGCAAAGCGCGCAAGCAAAAACATTTTTAGCACTTATTTATCATAAGAAATACATAAATAGTGCTTTAAACTATGAAATCATATCAGATGATGTTGTATGGATCTTTGATGAACCACCTGAAATTAACTCATGCATTCGCCGGAACCGGAAGCAGGTAGCGAGGAGGCGGGAATGCATGTCGCAGTCGCTTTTCAAAATAAGGGCCCCGTTTTAAAAAAATATAGGCTCCGGCAGGGGCGTCACTAGAGCTAATACTGTACTGGGGCACACCTGGGGCACAAATAATTCATGTGAGCGTGCAAAACGCTCAAACAAAAACATTTTTAGCACTTATTTATCATAAAAAATACATAAATAGTGCTTTAAACTATGAAATCATATCAGATGATGTTGTATGGATCTTTGATGAACCACCTGAAATTAACTCATGCATTCGCCGGAACCGGAAGCAGGTAGCGAGGAGGCGGGAATGCATGTCGCAGTCGCTTTTCAAAATAAGGGCCCCGTTTTAAAAAAATATAGGCTCCGGCAGGGGCGTCACTAGAGCTAATACTGTACTGGGGCACACCTGGGGCACAAATAATTAATGTGAGCGTGCAAAGCGCGCAAGCGAAAACATTTTTAGCACTTATTTATCATAAAAAATACATAAATAGTGCTTTAAACTATGAAATCATATCAGATGATGTTGTATGGATCTTTGATGAACCACCTGAAATTAACTCATGCATTCGCCGGAACCGGAAGCAGGTAGCGAGGTGTCGGGAATGCATGTCGCAGTCGCTTTTCAAAATAAGGGCCCCGTTTTAAAAAAATATAGGCTCCGGCAGGGGCGTCACTAGAGCTAATACTGTACTGGGGCACACCTGGGGCACAAATAATTCATGTGAGCGTGCAAAGCGCGCAAGCAAAAACATTTTTAGCACTTATTTGTCATAAAAAATACATAAATAGTGCTTTAAACTATGAAATCATATCAGATGATGTTGTATGGATCTTTGATGAACCACCTGAAATTAACTCATGCATTCGCCGGAACCGGAAGCAGGTAGCGAGGTGTCGGGAATGCATGTCGCAGTCGCTTTTCAAAATAAGGGCCCCGTTTTAAAAAAATATAGGCTCCGGCAGGGGCGTCACTAGAGCTAATACTGTACTGGGGCACACCTGGGGCACACCTGGGGCACAAATAATTCATGTGAGCGTGCAAAGCGCGCAAGCAAAAACATTTTTAGCACTTATTTATCATAAGAAATACATAAATAGTGCTTTAAACTATGAAATCATATCAGATGATGTTGTATGGATCTTTGATGAACCACCTGAAATTAACTCATGCATTCGCCGGAACCGGAAGCAGGTAGCGAGGAGGCGGGAATGCATGTCGCAGTCGCTTTTCAAAATAAGGGCCCCGTTTTAAAAAAATATAGGCTCCGGCAGGGGCGTCACTAGAGCTAATACTGTACTGGGGCACACCTGGGGCACAAATAATTCATGTGAGCGTGCAAAACGCTCAAACAAAAACATTTTTAGCACTTATTTATCATAAAAAATACATAAATAGTGCTTTAAACTATGAAATCATATCAGATGATGTTGTATGGATCTTTGATGAACCACCTGAAATTAACTCATGCATTCGCCGGAACCGGAAGCAGGTAGCGAGGAGGCGGGAATGCATGTCGCAGTCGCTTTTCAAAATAAGGGCCCCGTTTAAAAAAAATATAGGCTCCGGCAGGGGCGTCACTAGAGCTAATACTGTACTGGGGCACACCTGGGGCACACCTGGGGCACAAATAATTCATGTGAGCGTGCAAAGCGCGCAAGCAAAAACATTTTTAGCACTTATTTATCATAAGAAATACATAAATAGTGCTTTAAACTATGAAATCATATCAGATGATGTTGTATGGATCTTTGATGAACCACCTGAAATTAACTCATGCATTCGCCGGAACCGGAAGCAGGTAGCGAGGAGGCGGGAATGCATGTCGCAGTCGCTTTTCAAAATAAGGGCCCCGTTTTAAAAAAATATAGGCTCCGGCAGGGGCGTCACTAGAGCTAATACTGTACTGGGGCACACCTGGGGCACAAATAATTCATGTGAGCGTGCAAAACGCTCAAACAAAAACATTTTTAGCACTTATTTATCATAAAAAATACATAAATAGTGCTTTAAACTATGAAATCATATCAGATGATGTTGTATGGATCTTTGATGAACCACCTGAAATTAACTCATGCATTCGCCGGAACCGGAAGCAGGTAGCGAGGAGGCGGGAATGCATGTCGCAGTCGCTTTTCAAAATAAGGGCCCCGTTTAAAAAATATATAGGCTCCGGCAGGGGCGTCACTAGAGCTAATACTGTACTGGGGCACACCTGGGGCACACCTGGGGCACAAATAATTCATGTGAGCGTGCAAAGCGCGCAAGCAAAAACATTTTTAGCACTTATTTATCATAAGAAATACATAAATAGTGCTTTAAACTATGAAATCATATCAGATGATGTTGTATGGATCTTTGATGAACCACCTGAAATTAACTCATGCATTCGCCGGAACCGGAAGCAGGTAGCGAGGAGGCGGGAATGCATGTCGCAGTCGCTTTTCAAAATAAGGGCCCCGTTTTAAAAAAATATAGGCTCCGGCAGGGGCGTCACTAGAGCTAATACTGTACTGGGGCACACCTGGGGCACAAATAATTCATGTGAGCGTGCAAAACGCTCAAACAAAAACATTTTTAGCACTTATTTATCATAAAAAATACATAAATAGTGCTTTAAACTATGAAATCATATCAGATGATGTTGTATGGATCTTTGATGAACCACCTGAAATTAACTCATGCATTCGCCGGAACCGGAAGCAGGTAGCGAGGAGGCGGGAATGCATGTCGCAGTCGCTTTTCAAAATAAAGGCCCCGTTTAAAAAAAATATAGGCTCCGGCAGGGGCGTCACTAGAGCTAATACTGTACTGGGGCACACCTGGGGCACACCTGGGGCACAAATAATTCATGTGAGCGTGCAAAGCGCGCAAGCAAAAACATTTTTAGCACTTATTTATCATAAGAAATACATAAATAGTGCTTTAAACTATGAAATCATATCAGATGATGTTGTATGGATCTTTGATGAACCACCTGAAATTAACTCATGCATTCGCCGGAACCGGAAGCAGGTAGCGAGGAGGCGGGAATGCATGTCGCAGTCGCTTTTCAAAATAAGGGCCCCGTTTTAAAAAAATATAGGCTCCGGCAGGGGCGTCACTAGAGCTAATACTGTACTGGGGCACACCTGGGGCACAAATAATTCATGTGAGCGTGCAAAACGCTCAAACAAAAACATTTTTAGCACTTATTTATCATAAAAAATACATAAATAGTGCTTTAAACTATGAAATCATATCAGATGATGTTGTATGGATCTTTGATGAACCACCTGAAATTAACTCATGCATTCGCCGGAACCGGAAGCAGGTAGCGAGGAGGCGGGAATGCATGTCGCAGTCGCTTTTCAAAATAAGGGCCCCGTTTTAAAAAAATATAGGCTCCGGCAGGGGCGTCACTAGAGCTAATACTGTACTGGGGCACACCTGGGGCACAAATAATTAATGTGAGCGTGCAAAGCGCGCAAGCGAAAACATTTTTAGCACTTATTTATCATAAAAAATACATAAATAGTGCTTTAAACTATGAAATCATATCAGATGATGTTGTATGGATCTTTGATGAACCACCTGAAATTAACTCATGCATTCGCCGGAACCGGAAGCAGGTAGCGAGGTGTCGGGAATGCATGTCGCAGTCGCTTTTCAAAATAAGGGCCCCGTTTTAAAAAAATATAGGCTCCGGCAGGGGCGTCACTAGAGCTAATACTGTACTGGGGCACACCTGGGGCACAAATAATTCATGTGAGCGTGCAAAGCGCGCAAGCAAAAACATTTTTAGCACTTATTTGTCATAAAAAATACATAAATAGTGCTTTAAACTATGAAATCATATCAGATGATGTTGTATGGATCTTTGATGAACCACCTGAAATTAACTCATGCATTCGCCGGAACCGGAAGCAGGTAGCGAGGTGTCGGGAATGCATGTCGCAGTCGCTTTTCAAAATAAGGGCCCCGTTTTAAAAAAATATAGGCTCCGGCAGGGGCGTCACTAGAGCTAATACTGTACTGGGGCACACCTGGGGCACACCTGGGGCACAAATAATTCATGTGAGCGTGCAAAGCGCGCAAGCAAAAACATTTTTAGCACTTATTTATCATAAGAAATACATAAATAGTGCTTTAAACTATGAAATCATATCAGATGATGTTGTATGGATCTTTGATGAACCACCTGAAATTAACTCATGCATTCGCCGGAACCGGAAGCAGGTAGCGAGGAGGCGGGAATGCATGTCGCAGTCGCTTTTCAAAATAAGGGCCCCGTTTTAAAAAAATATAGGCTCCGGCAGGGGCGTCACTAGAGCTAATACTGTACTGGGGCACACCTGGGGCACAAATAATTCATGTGAGCGTGCAAAACGCTCAAACAAAAACATTTTTAGCACTTATTTATCATAAAAAATACATAAATAGTGCTTTAAACTATGAAATCATATCAGATGATGTTGTATGGATCTTTGATGAACCACCTGAAATTAACTCATGCATTCGCCGGAACCGGAAGCAGGTAGCGAGGAGGCGGGAATGCATGTCGCAGTCGCTTTTCAAAATAAGGGCCCCGTTTTAAAAAAATATAGGCTCCGGCAGGGGCGTCACTAGAGCTAATACTGTACTGGGGCACACCTGGGGCACAAATAATTCATGTGAGCGTGCAAAACGCTCAAACAAAAACATTTTTAGCACTTATTTATCATAAAAAATACATAAATAGTGCTTTAAACTATGAAATCATATCAGATGATGTTGTATGGATCTTTGATGAACCACCTGAAATTAACTCATGCATTCGCCGGAACCGGAAGCAGGTAGCGAGGAGGCGGGAATGCATGTCCCAGTCGCTTTTCAAAATAAGGGCCCCGTTTTAAAAAAATATAGGCTCCGGCAGGGGCGTCACTAGAGCTAATACTGTACTGGGGCACACCTGGGGCACAAATAATTCATGTGAGCGTGCAAAGCGCGCAAGCAAAAACATTTTTAGCACTTATTTGTCATAAAAAATACATAAATAGTGCTTTAAACTATGAAATCATATCAGATGATGTTGTATGGATCTTTGATGAACCACCTGAAATTAACTCATGCATTCGCCGGAACCGGAAGCAGGTAGCGAGGTGTCGGGAATGCATGTCGCAGTCGCTTTTCAAAATAAGGGCCCCGTTTTAAAAAAATATAGGCTCCGGCAGGGGCGTCACTAGAGCTAATACTGTACTGGGGCACACCTGGGGCACACCTGGGGCACAAATAATTCATGTGAGCGTGCAAAGCGCGCAAGCAAAAACATTTTTAGCACTTATTTATCATAAGAAATACATAAATAGTGCTTTAAACTATGAAATCATATCAGATGATGTTGTATGGATCTTTGATGAACCACCTGAAATTAACTCATGCATTCGCCGGAACCGGAAGCAGGTAGCGAGGAGGCGGGAATGCATGTCGCAGTCGCTTTTCAAAATAAGGGCCCCGTTTTAAAAAAATATAGGCTCCGGCAGGGGCGTCACTAGAGCTAATACTGTACTGGGGCACACCTGGGGCACAAATAATTCATGTGAGCGTGCAAAACGCTCAAACAAAAACATTTTTAGCACTTATTTATCATAAAAAATACATAAATAGTGCTTTAAACTATGAAATCATATCAGATGATGTTGTATGGATCTTTGATGAACCACCTGAAATTAACTCATGCATTCGCCGGAACCGGAAGCAGGTAGCGAGGAGGCGGGAATGCATGTCGCAGTCGCTTTTCAAAATAAGGGCCCCGTTTAAAAAAAATATAGGCTCCGGCAGGGGCGTCACTAGAGCTAATACTGTACTGGGGCACACCTGGGGCACACCTGGGGCACAAATAATTCATGTGAGCGTGCAAAGCGCGCAAGCAAAAACATTTTTAGCACTTATTTATCATAAGAAATACATAAATAGTGCTTTAAACTATGAAATCATATCAGATGATGTTGTATGGATCTTTGATGAACCACCTGAAATTAACTCATGCATTCGCCGGAACCGGAAGCAGGTAGCGAGGAGGCGGGAATGCATGTCGCAGTCGCTTTTCAAAATAAGGGCCCCGTTTTAAAAAAATATAGGCTCCGGCAGGGGCGTCACTAGAGCTAATACTGTACTGGGGCACACCTGGGGCACAAATAATTCATGTGAGCGTGCAAAACGCTCAAACAAAAACATTTTTAGCACTTATTTATCATAAAAAATACATAAATAGTGCTTTAAACTATGAAATCATATCAGATGATGTTGTATGGATCTTTGATGAACCACCTGAAATTAACTCATGCATTCGCCGGAACCGGAAGCAGGTAGCGAGGAGGCGGGAATGCATGTCGCAGTCGCTTTTCAAAATAAGGGCCCCGTTTAAAAAAAATATAGGCTCCGGCAGGGGCGTCACTAGAGCTAATACTGTACTGGGGCACACCTGGGACACACCTGGGGCACAAATAATTCATGTGAGCGTGCAAAGCGCGCAAGCAAAAACATTTTTAGCACTTATTTATCATAAGAAATACATAAATAGTGCTTTAAACTATGAAATCATATCAGATGATGTTGTATGGATCTTTGATGAACCACCTGAAATTAACTCATGCATTCGCCGGAACCGGAAGCAGGTAGCGAGGAGGCGGGAATGCATGTCGCAGTCGCTTTTCAAAATAAGGGCCCCGTTTCAAAAAAATATAGGCTCCGGCAGGGGCGTCACTAGAGCTAATACTGTACTGGGGCACACCTGGGGCACACCTGGGGCACAAATAATTCATGTGAGCGTGCAAAGCGCGCAAGCAAAAACATTTTTAGCACTTATTTATCATAAGAAATACATAAATAGTGCTTTAAACTATGAAATCATATCAGATGATGTTGTATGGATCTTTGATGAACCACCTGAAATTAACTCATGCATTCGCCGGAACCGGAAGCAGGTAGCGAGGAGGCGGGAATGCATGTCGCAGTCGCTTTTCAAAATAAGGGCCCCGTTTTAAAAAAATATAGGCTCCGGCAGGGGCGTCACTAGAGCTAATACTGTACTGGGGCACACCTGGGCACAAATAATTCATGTGAGCGTGCAAAACGCTCAAACAAAAACATTTTTAGCACTTATTTATCATAAAAAATACATAAATAGTGCTTTAAACTATGAAATCATATCAGATGATGTTGTATGGATCTTTGATGAACCACCTGAAATTAACTCATGCATTCGCCGGAACCGGAAGCAGGTAGCGAGGAGGCGGGAATGCATGTCGCAGTCGCTTTTCAAAATAAGGGCCCCGTTTAAAAAATATATAGGCTCCGGCAGGGGCGTCACTAGAGCTAATACTGTACTGGGGCACACCTGGGGCACACCTGGGGCACAAATAATTCATGTGAGCGTGCAAAGCGCGCAAGCAAAAACATTTTTAGCACTTATTTATCATAAGAAATACATAAATAGTGCTTTAAACTATGAAATCATATCAGATGATGTTGTATGGATCTTTGATGAACCACCTGAAATTAACTCATGCATTCGCCGGAACCGGAAGCAGGTAGCGAGGAGGCGGGAATGCATGTCGCAGTCGCTTTTCAAAATAAGGGCCCCGTTTTAAAAAAATATAGGCTCCGGCAGGGGCGTCACTAGAGCTAATACTGTACTGGGGCACACCTGGGGCACAAATAATTCATGTGAGCGTGCAAAACGCTCAAACAAAAACATTTTTAGCACTTATTTATCATAAAAAATACATAAATAGTGCTTTAAACTATGAAATCATATCAGATGATGTTGTATGGATCTTTGATGAACCACCTGAAATTAACTCATGCATTCGCCGGAACCGGAAGCAGGTAGCGAGGAGGCGGGAATGCATGTCGCAGTCGCTTTTCAAAATAAGGGCCCCGTTTTAAAAAAAATATAGGCTCCGGCAGGGGCGTCACTAGAGCTAATACTGTACTGGGGCACACCTGGGGCACAAATAATTAATGTGAGCGTGCAAAGCGCGCAAGCGAAAACATTTTTAGCACTTATTTATCATAAAAAATACATAAATAGTGCTTTAAACTATGAAATCATATCAGATGATGTTGTATGGATCTTTGATGAACCACCTGAAATTAACTCATGCATTCGCCGGAACCGGAAGCAGGTAGCGAGGTGTCGGGAATGCATGTCGCAGTCGCTTTTCAAAATAAGGGCCCCGTTTTAAAAAAATATAGGCTCCGGCAGGGGCGTCACTAGAGCTAATACTGTACTGGGGCACACCTGGGGCACAAATAATTCATGTGAGCGTGCAAAGCGCGCAAGCAAAAACATTTTAGCACTTATTTGTCATAAAAAATACATAAATAGTGCTTTAAACTATGAAATCATATCAGATGATGTTGTATGGATCTTTGATGAACCACCTGAAATTAACTCATGCATTCGCCGGAACCGGAAGCAGGTAGCGAGGTGTCGGGAATGCATGTCGCAGTCGCTTTTCAAAATAAGGGCCCCGTTTTAAAAAAATATAGACTCCGGCAGGGGCGTCACTAGAGCTAATACTGTACTGGGGCACACCTGGGGCACAAATAATTCATGTGAGCGTGCAAAGCGCGCAAGCAAAAAACATTTTTAGCACTTATTTGTCATAAAAAATACATAAATAGTGCTTTAAACTATGAAATCATATCAGATGATGTTGTATGGATCTTTGATGAACCACCTGAAATTAACTCATGCATTCGCCGGAACCGGAAGCAGGTAGCGAGGAGGCGGGAATGCATGTCGCAGTCGCTTTTCAAATAAGGGCCCCGTTTTAAAAAAATATAGGCTCCGGCAGGGGCGTCACTAGACCTAATACTGTACTGGGGCACACCTGGGGCACAAATAATTCATGTGAGCGTGCAAAGCGCGCAAGCAAAAACATTTTTAGCACTTATTTATCATAAAAAATACATAAATAGTGCTTTAAACTATGAAATCATATCAGATGATGTTGTATGGATCTTTGATTAACCACCTGAAATTAACTCATGCATTCGCCGGAACCGGAAGCAGGTAGCGAGGAGGCGGGAATGCATGTCGCAGTCGCTTTTCAAAATAAGGGCCCCGTTTTAAAAAAATATAGACTCCGGCAGGGGCGTCACTAGACCTAATACTGTACTGGGGCACACCTGGGGCACAAATAATTCATGTGAGCGTGCAAAGCGCGCAAGCAAAAACATTTTTAGCACTTATTTGTCATAAAAAATACATAAATAGTGCTTTAAACTATGAAATCATATCAGATGATGTTGTATGGATCTTTGATGAACCACCTGAAATTAACTCATGCATTCGCCGGAACCGGAAGCAGGTAGCGAGGTGTCGGGAATGCATGTCGCAGTCGCTTTTCAAAATAAGGGCCCCGTTTTAAAAAAATATAGACTCCGGCAGGGGCGTCACTAGAGCTAATACTGTACTGGGGCACACCTGGGGCACAAATAATTCATGTGAGCGTGCAAAGCGCGCAAGCAAAAAACATTTTTAGCACTTATTTGTCATAAAAAATACATAAATAGTGCTTTAAACTATGAAATCATATCAGATGATGTTGTATGGATCTTTGATTAACCACCTGAAATTAACTCATGCATTCGCCGGAACCGGAAGCAGGTAGCGAGGTGTCGGGAATGCATGTCGCAGTCGCTTTTCAAAATAAGGGCCCCGTTTTAAAAAAATATAGGCTCCGGCAGGGGCGTCACTAGACCTAATACTGTACTGGGGCACACCTGGGGCACAAATAATTCATGTGAGCCTGCAAAGCGCGCAAGCAAAAACATTTTTAGCACTTATTTATCATAAAAAATACATAAATAGTGCTTTAAACTATGAAATCATATCAGATGATGTTGTATGGATCTTTGATGAACCACCTGAAATTAACTCATGCATTCGCCGGAACCGGAAGCAGGTAGCGAGGTGTCGGGAATGCATGTCGCAGTCGCTTTTCAAAATAAGGGCCCCGTTTTAAAAAAATATAGGCTCCGGCAGGGGCGTCACTAGAGCTAATACTGTACTGGGGCACACCTGGGGCACAAATAATTCATGTGAGCGTGCAAAGCGCGCAAGCAAAAACATTTTTAGCACTTATTTATCATAAAAAATACATAAATAGTGCTTTAAACTATGAAATCATATCAGATGATGTTGTATGGATCTTTGATGAACCACCTGAAATTAACTCATGCATTCGCCGGAACCGGAAGCAGGTAGCGAGGTGTCGGGAATGCATGTCGCAGTCGCTTTTCAAAATAAGGGCCCCGTTTTAAAAAAATATAGGCTCCGGCAGGGGCGTCACTAGAGCTAATACTGTACTGGGGCACACCTGGGGCACAAATAATTCATGTGAGCGTGCAAAGCGCGCAAGCAAAAACATTTTTAGCACTTATTTATCATAAAAAATACATAAATAGTGCTTTAAACTATGAAATTATATCAGATGATGTTGTATGGATCTTTGATTAACCACCTGAAATTAACTCATGCATTCGCCGGAACCGGAAGCAGGTAGCGAGGAGGCGGGAATGCATGTCGCAGTCGCTTTTCAAAATAAGGGCCCCGTTTTAAAAAAATATAGGCTCCGGCAGGGGCGTCACTAGACCTAATACTGTACTGGGGCACACCTGGGGCACAAATAATTCATGTGAGCGTGCAAAGCGCGCAAGCAAAAACATTTTTAGCACTTATTTATCATAAAAAATACATAAATAGTGCTTTAAACTATGAAATCATATCAGATGATGTTGTATGGATCTTTGATTAACCACCTGAAATTAACTCATGCATTCGCCGGAACCGGAAGCAGGTAGCGAGGAGGCGGGAATGCATGTCGCAGTCGCTTTTCAAAATAAGGGCCCCGTTTTAAAAAAATATAGACTCCGGCAGGGGCGTCACTAGACCTAATACTGTACTGGGGCACACCTGGGGCACAAATAATTCATGTGAGCGTGCAAAGCGCGCAAGCAAAAAACATTTTTAGCACTTATTTGTCATAAAAAATACATAAATAGTGCTTTAAACTATGAAATCATATCAGATGATGTTGTATGGATCTTTGATGAACCACCTGAAATTAACTCATGCATTCGCCGGAACCGGAAGCAGGTAGCGAGGTGTCGGGAATGCATGTCGCAGTCGCTTTTCAAAATAAGGGCCCCGTTTTAAAAAAATATAGACTCCGGCAGGGGCGTCACTAGAGCTAATACTGTACTGGGGCACACCTGGGGCACAAATAATTCATGTGAGCGTGCAAAGCGCGCAAGCAAAAAACATTTTTAGCACTTATTTGTCATAAAAAATACATAAATAGTGCTTTAAACTATGAAATCATATCAGATGATGTTGTATGGATCTTTGATTAACCACCTGAAATTAACTCATGCATTCGCCGGAACCGGAAGCAGGTAGCGAGGTGTCGGGAATGCATGTCGCAGTCGCTTTTCAAAATAAGGGCCCGTTTTAAAAAAATATAGGCTCCGGCAGGGGCGTCACTAGACCTAATACTGTACTGGGGCACACCCTGGGGCACAAATAATTCATGTGAGCGTGCAAAGCGCGCAAGCAAAAACATTTTTAGCACTTATTTATCATAAAAAATACATAAATAGTGCTTTAAACTATGAAATCATATCAGATGATGTTGTATGGATCTTTGATGAACCACCTGAAATTAACTCATGCATTCGCCGGAACCGGAAGCAGGTAGCGAGGAGGCGGGAATGCATGTCGCAGTCGCTTTTCAAAATAAGGGCCCCGTTTAAAAAAATATAGGCTCCGGCAGGGGCGTCACTAGAGCTAATACTGTACTGGGGCACACCTGGGGGCACAAATAATTCATGTGAGCGTGCAAAGCGCGCAAGCAAAAACATTTTTAGCACTTATTTGTCATAAAAAATACATAAATAGTGCTTTAAACTATGAAATCATATCAGATGATGTTGTATGGATCTTTGATGAACCACCTGAAATTAACTCATGCATTCGCCGGAACCGGAAGCAGGTAGCGAGGAGGCGGGAATGCATGTCGCAGTCGCTTTTCAAAATAAGGGCCCCGTTTTAAAAATATATAGGCTCCGGCAGGGGCGTCACTAGAGCTAATACTGTACTGGGGCACACCTGGGGCACAAATAATTCATGTGAGCGTGCAAAGCGCGCAAGCAAAAACATTTTTAGCACTTATTTATCATAAAAAATACATAAATAGTGCTTTAAACTATGAAATCATATCAGATGATGTTGTATGGATCTTTGATGAACCACCTGAAATTAACTCATGCATTCGCCGGAACCGGAAGCAGGTAGCGAGGTGTCGGGAATGCATGTCGCAGTCGCTTTTCAAAATAAGGGCCCCGTTTTAAAAAAATATAGACTCCGGCAGGGGCGTCACTAGAGCTAATACTGTACTGGGGCACACCTGGGGCACAAATAATTCATGTGAGCGTGCAAAACGCTCAAACAAAAACATTTTTAGCACTTATTTATCATAAAAAATACATAAATAGTGCTTTAAACTATGAAATCATATCAGATGATGTTGTATGGATCTTTGATGAACCACCTGAAATTAACTCATGCATTCGCCGGAACCGGAAGCAGGTAGCGAGGAGGCGGGAATGCATGTCGCAGTCGCTTTCAAAATAAGGGCCCCGTTTTAAAAAAATATAGGCTCCGGCAGGGGCGTCACTAGAGCTAATACTGTACTGGGGCACACCTGGGGCACAAATAATTCATGTGAGCGTGCAAAACGCTCAAACAAAAACATTTTTAGCACTTATTTATCATAAAAAATACATAAATAGTGCTTTAAACTATGAAATCATATCAGATGATGTTGTATGGATCTTTGATGAACCACCTGAAATTAACTCATGCATTCGCCGGAACCGGAAGCAGGTAGCGAGGTGTCGGGAATGCATGTCGCAGTCGCTTTTCAAAATAAGGGCCCCGTTTTAAAAAAATATAGACTCCGGCAGGGGCGTCACTAGAGCTAATACTGTACTGGGGCACACCTGGGGCACAAATAATTCATGTGAGCGTGCAAAGCGCGCAAGCAAAAAACATTTTTAGCACTTATTTGTCATAAAAAATACATAAATAGTGCTTTAAACTATGAAATCATATCAGATGATGTTGTATGGATCTTTGATTAACCACCTGAAATTAACTCATGCATTCGCCGGAACCGGAAGCAGGTAGCGAGGTGTCGGGAATGCATGTCGCAGTCGCTTTTCAAAATAAGGGCCCCGTTTTAAAAAAATATAGGCTCCGGCAGGGGCGTCACTAGACCTAATACTGTACTGGGGCACACCTGGGGCACAAATAATTCATGTGAGCGTGCAAAGCGCGCAAGCAAAAACATTTTTAGCACTTATTTATCATAAAAAATACATAAATAGTGCTTTAAACTATGAAATCATATCAGATGATGTTGTATGGATCTTTGATGAACCACCTGAAATTAACTCATGCATTCGCCGGAACCGGAAGCAGGTAGCGAGGAGGCGGGAATGCATGTCGCAGTCGCTTTTCAAAATAAGGGCCCCGTTTTAAAAAAATATAGACTCCGGCAGGGGCGTCACTAGAGCTAATACTGTACTGGGGCACACCTGGGGCACAAATAATTCATGTGAGCGTGCAAAGCGCGCAAGCAAAAACATTTTTAGCACTTATTTATCATAAAAAATACATAAATAGTGCTTTAAACTATGAAATCATATCAGATGATGTTGTATGGATCTTTGATTAACCACCTGAAATTAACTCATGCATTCGCCGGAACCGGAAGCAGGTAGCGAGGAGGCGGGAATGCATGTCGCAGTCGCTTTTCAAAATAAGGGCCCCGTTTTAAAAATATATAGGCTCCGGCAGGGGCGTCACTAGAGCTAATACTGTACTGGGGCACACCTGGGGCACAAATAATTCATGTGAGCGTGCAAAGCGCGCAAGCAAAAACATTTTTAGCACTTATTTGTCATAAAAAATACATAAATAGTGCTTTAAACTATGAAATCATATCAGATGATGTTGTATGGATCTTTGATGAACCACCTGAAATTAACTCATGCATTCGCCGGAACCGGAAGCAGGTAGCGAGGAGGCGGGAATGCATGTCGCAGTCGCTTTTCAAAATAAGGGCCCCGTTTAAAAAAATATAGACTCCGGCAGGGGCGTCACTAGACCTAATACTGTACTGGGGCACACCCTGGGGCACAAATAATTCATGTGAGCGTGCAAAGCGCGCAAGCAAAAAACATTTTTAGCACTTATTTGTCATAAAAAATACATAAATAGTGCTTTGAACTATGAAATCATATCAGATGATGTTGTATGGATCTTTGATGAACCACCTGAAATTAACTCATGCATTCGCCGAACCGGAAGCAGGTAGCGAGGTGTCGGGAATGCATGTCGCAGTCGCTTTTCAAAATAAGGGCCCCGTTTTAAAAAAATATAGACTCCGGCAGGGGCGTCACTAGAGCTAATACTGTACTGGGGCACACCTGGGGCACACCTGGGGCACAAATAATTCATGTGAGCGTGCAAAGCGCGCAAGCAAAAAACATTTTTAGCACTTATTTGTCATAAAAAATACATAAATAGTGCTTTAAACTATGAAATCATATCAGATGATGTTGTATGGATCTTTGATTAACCACCTGAAATTAACTCATGCATTCGCCGGAACCGGAAGCAGGTAGCGAGGTGTCGGGAATGCATGTCGCAGTCGCTTTTCAAAATAAGGGCCCCGTTTTAAAAAAATATAGACTCCGGCAGGGGCGTCACTAGAGCTAATACTGTACTGGGGCACACCTGGGGCACAAATAATTCATGTGAGCGTGCAAAGCGCGCAAGCAAAAAACATTTTTAGCACTTATTTGTCATAAAAAATACATAAATAGTGCTTTAAACTATGAAATCATATCAGATGATGTTGTATGGATCTTTGATTAACCACCTGAAATTAACTCATGCATTCGCCGGAACCGGAAGCAGGTAGCGAGGTGTCGGGAATGCATGTCGCAGTCGCTTTTCAAAATAAGGGCCCCGTTTTAAAAAAATATAGGCTCCGGCAGGGGCGTCACTAGACCTAATACTGTACTGGGGCACACCTGGGGCACAAATAATTCATGTGAGCGTGCAAAGCGCGCAAGCAAAAACATTTTTAGCACTTATTTATCATAAAAAATACATAAATAGTGCTTTAAACTATGAAATCATATCAGATGATGTTGTATGGATCTTTGATGAACCACCTGAAATTAACTCATGCATTCGCCGGAACCGGAAGCAGGTAGCGAGGAGGCGGGAATGCATGTCGCAGTCGCTTTTCAAAATAAGGGCCCCGTTTTAAAAAAATATAGACTCCGGCAGGGGCGTCACTAGAGCTAATACTGTACTGGGGCACACCTGGGGCACAAATAATTCATGTGAGCGTGCAAAGCGCGCAAGCAAAAACATTTTTAGCACTTATTTATCATAAAAAATACATAAATAGTGCTTTAAACTATGAAATCATATCAGATGATGTTGTATGGATCTTTGATTAACCACCTGAAATTAACTCATGCATTCGCCGGAACCGGAAGCAGGTAGCGAGGAGGCGGGAATGCATGTCGCAGTCGCTTTTCAAAATAAGGGCCCCGTTTAAAAAAAATATAGGCTCCGGCAGGGGCGTCACTAGAGCTAATACTGTACTGGGGCACACCTGGGGCACACCTGGGGCACAAATAATTCATGTGAGCGTGCAAAACGCTCAAACAAAAACATTTTTAGCACTTATTTATCATAAAAAATACATAAATAGTGCTTTAAACTATGAAATCATATCAGATGATGTTGTATGGATCTTTGATGAACCACCTGAAATTAACTCATGCATTCGCCGGAACCGGAAGCAGGTAGCGAGGAGGCGGGAATGCATGTCGCAGTCGCTTTTCAAAATAAGGGCCCCGTTTTAAAAAAATATAGGCTCCGGCAGGGGCGTCACTAGAGCTAATACTGTACTGGGGCACACCTGGGGCACAAATAATTCATGTGAGCGTGCAAAGCGCGCAAGCAAAAACATTTTTAGCACTTATTCATCAGAAAAAATACATAAATAGTGCTTTAAACTATGAAATCATATCAGATGATGTTGTATGGATCTTTGATTAACCACCTGAAATTAACTCATGCATTCGCCGGAACCGGAAGCAGGTAGCGAGGAGGCGGGAATGCATGTCGCAGTCGCTTTTCAAAATAAGGGCCCCGTTTTAAAAAAATATAGACTCCGGCAGGGGCGTCACTAGACCTAATACTGTACTGGGGCACACCTGGGGCACAAATAATTCATGTGAGCGTGCAAAGCGCGCAAGCAAAAACATTTTTAGCACTTATTTATCATAAAAAATACATAAATAGTGCTTTAAACTATGAAATCATATCAGATGATGTTGTATGGATCTTTGATGAACCACCTGAAATTAACTCATGCATTCGCCGGAACCGGAAGCAGGTAGCGAGGTGTCGGGAATGCATGTCGCAGTCGCTTTTCAAAATAAGGGCCCCGTTTTAAAAAAATATAGACTCCGGCAGGGGCGTCACTAGAGCTAATACTGTACTGGGGCACACCTGGGGCACAAATAATTCATGTGAGCGTGCAAAGCGCGCAAGCAAAAACATTTTTAGCACTTATTTATCATAAAAAATACATAAATAGTGCTTTAAACTATGAAATCATATCAGATGATGTTGTATGGATCTTTGATGAACCACCTGAAATTAACTCATGCATTCGCCGGAACCGGAAGCAGGTAGCGAGGAGGCGGGAATGCATGTCGCAGTCGCTTTTCAAAATAAGGGCCCCGTTTTAAAAAAATATAGGCTCCGGCAGGGGCGTCACTAGAGCTAATACTGTACTGGGGCACACCTGGGGCACAAATAATTCATGTGAGCGTGCAAAACGCTCAAACAAAAACATTTTTAGCACTTATTTATCATAAAAAATACATAAATAGTGCTTTAAACTATGAAATCATATCAGATGATGTTGTATGGATCTTTGATGAACCACCTGAAATTAACTCATGCATTCGCCGGAACCGGAAGCAGGTAGCGAGGAGGCGGGAATGCATGTCGCAGTCGCTTTTCAAAATAAGGGCCCCGTTTTAAAAAAATATAGGCTCCGGCAGGGGCGTCACTAGAGCTAATACTGTACTGGGGCACACCTGGGGCACAAATAATTCATGTGAGCGTGCAAAACGCTCAAACAAAAACATTTTTAGCACTTATTTATCATAAAAAATACATAAATAGTGCTTTAAACTATGAAATCATATCAGATGATGTTGTATGGATCTTTGATGAACCACCTGAAATTAACTCATGCATTCGCCGGAACCGGAAGCAGGTAGCGAGGTGTCGGGAATGCATGTCGCAGTCGCTTTTCAAAATAAGGGCCCCGTTTTAAAAAAATATAGACTCCGGCAGGGGCGTCACTAGAGCTAATACTGTACTGGGGCACACCTGGGGCACAAATAATTCATGTGAGCGTGCAAAGCGCGCAAGCAAAAAACATTTTTAGCACTTATTTGTCATAAAAAATACATAAATAGTGCTTTAAACTATGAAATCATATCAGATGATGTTGTATGGATCTTTGATGAACCACCTGAAATTAACTCATGCATTCGCCGGAACCGGAAGCAGGTAGCGAGGAGGCGGGAATGCATGTCGCAGTCGCTTTTCAAAATAAGGGCCCCGTTTTAAAAAAATATAGGCTCCGGCAGGGGCGTCACTAGACCTAATACTGTACTGGGGCACACCTGGGGCACAAATAATTCATGTGAGCGTGCAAAGCGCGCAAGCAAAAAACATTTTTAGCACTTATTTGTCATAAAAAATACATAAATAGTGCTTTAAACTATGAAATCATATCAGATGATGTTGTATGGATCTTTGATGAACCACCTGAAATTAACTCATGCATTCGCCGGAACCGGAAGCAGGTAGCGAGGTGTCGGGAATGCATGTCGCAGTCGCTTTTCAAAATAAGGGCCCCGTTTTAAAAAAATATAGACTCCGGCAGGGGCGTCACTAGAGCTAATACTGTACTGGGGCACACCTGGGGCACAAATAATTCATGTGAGCGTGCAAAGCGCGCAAGCAAAAAACATTTTTAGCACTTATTTGTCATAAAAAATACATAAATAGTGCTTTAAACTATGAAATCATATCAGATGATGTTGTATGGATCTTTGATTAACCACCTGAAATTAACTCATGCATTCGCCGGAACCGGAAGCAGGTAGCGAGGTGTCGGGAATGCATGTCGCAGTCGCTTTTCAAAATAAGGGCCCCGTTTTAAAAAAATATAGGCTCCGGCAGGGGCGTCACTAGACCTAATACTGTACTGGGGCACACCTGGGGCACAAATAATTCATGTGAGCCTGCAAAGCGCGCAAGCAAAAACATTTTTAGCACTTATTTATCATAAAAAATACATAAATAGTGCTTTAAACTATGAAATCATATCAGATGATGTTGTATGGATCTTTGATGAACCACCTGAAATTAACTCATGCATTCGCCGGAACCGGAAGCAGGTAGCGAGGTGTCGGGAATGCATGTCGCAGTCGCTTTTCAAAATAAGGGCCCCGTTTTAAAAAAATATAGGCTCCGGCAGGGGCGTCACTAGAGCTAATACTGTACTGGGGCACACCTGGGGCACAAATAATTCATGTGAGCGTGCAAAGCGCGCAAGCAAAAACATTTTTAGCACTTATTTATCATAAAAAATACATAAATAGTGCTTTAAACTATGAAATCATATCAGATGATGTTGTATGGATCTTTGATGAACCACCTGAAATTAACTCATGCATTCGCCGGAACCGGAAGCAGGTAGCGAGGAGGCGGGAATGCATGTCGCAGTCGCTTTTCAAAATAAGGGCCCCGTTTTAAAAAAATATAGACTCCGGCAGGGGCGTCACTAGAGCTAATACTGTACTGGGGCACACCTGGGGCACAAATAATTCATGTGAGCGTGCAAAGCGCGCAAGCAAAAACATTTTTAGCACTTATTTATCATAAAAAATACATAAATAGTGCTTTAAACTATGAAATCATATCAGATGATGTTGTATGGATCTTTGATTAACCACCTGAAATTAACTCATGCATTCGCCGGAACCGGAAGCAGGTAGCGAGGAGGCGGGAATGCATGTCGCAGTCGCTTTTCAAAATAAGGGCCCCGTTTTAAAAATATATAGGCTCCGGCAGGGGCGTCACTAGAGCTAATACTGTACTGGGGCACACCTGGGGCACAAATAATTCATGTGAGCGTGCAAAGCGCGCAAGCAAAAACATTTTTAGCACTTATTTGTCATAAAAAATACATAAATAGTGCTTTAAACTATGAAATCATATCAGATGATGTTGTATGGATCTTTGATGAACCACCTGAAATTAACTCATGCATTCGCCGGAACCGGAAGCAGGTAGCGAGGAGGCGGGAATGCATGTCGCAGTCGCTTTTCAAAATAAGGGCCCCGTTTAAAAAAAATATAGACTCCGGCAGGGGCGTCACTAGACCTAATACTGTACTGGGGCACACCTGGGGCACAAATAATTCATGTGAGCGTGCAAAGCGCGCAAGCAAAAAACATTTTTAGCACTTATTTGTCATAAAAAATACATAAATAGTGCTTTGAACTATGAAATCATATCAGATGATGTTGTATGGATCTTTGATGAACCACCTGAAATTAACTCATGCATTCGCCGGAACCGGAAGCAGGTAGCGAGGTGTCGGGAATGCATGTCGCAGTCGCTTTTCAAAATAAGGGCCCCGTTTTAAAAAAATATAGACTCCGGCAGGGGCGTCACTAGAGCTAATACTGTACTGGGGCACACCTGGGGCACAAATAATTCATGTGAGCGTGCAAAGCGCGCAAGCAAAAAACATTTTTAGCACTTATTTGTCATAAAAAATACATAAATAGTGCTTTAAACTATGAAATCATATCAGATGATGTTGTATGGATCTTTGATTAACCACCTGAAATTAACTCATGCATTCGCCGGAACCGGAAGCAGGTAGCGAGGTGTCGGGAATGCATGTCGCAGTCGCTTTTCAAAATAAGGGCCCCGTTTTAAAAAAATATAGACTCCGGCAGGGGCGTCACTAGAGCTAATACTGTACTGGGGCACACCTGGGGCACAAATAATTCATGTGAGCGTGCAAAGCGCGCAAGCAAAAAACATTTTTAGCACTTATTTGTCATAAAAAATACATAAATAGTGCTTTAAACTATGAAATCATATCAGATGATGTTGTATGGATCTTTGATTAACCACCTGAAATTAACTCATGCATTCGCCGGAACCGGAAGCAGGTAGCGAGGTGTCGGGAATGCATGTCGCAGTCGCTTTTCAAAATAAGGGCCCCGTTTTAAAAAAATATAGGCTCCGGCAGGGGCGTCACTAGACCTAATACTGTACTGGGGCACACCTGGGGCACAAATAATTCATGTGAGCGTGCAAAGCGCGCAAGCAAAAACATTTTTAGCACTTATTTATCATAAAAAATACATAAATAGTGCTTTAAACTATGAAATCATATCAGATGATGTTGTATGGATCTTTGATGAACCACCTGAAATTAACTCATGCATTCGCCGGAACCGGAAGCAGGTAGCGAGGTGTCGGGAATGCATGTCGCAGTCGCTTTTCAAAATAAGGGCCCCGTTTTAAAAAAATATAGGCTCCGGCAGGGGCGTCACTAGAGCTAATACTGTACTGGGGCACACCTGGGGCACAAATAATTCATGTGAGCGTGCAAAGCGCGCAAGCAAAAACATTTTTAGCACTTATTTATCATAAAAAATACATAAATAGTGCTTTAAACTATGAAATCATATCAGATGATGTTGTATGGATCTTTGATGAACCACCTGAAATTAACTCATGCATTCGCCGGAACCGGAAGCAGGTAGCGAGGAGGCGGGAATGCATGTCGCAGTCGCTTTTCAAAATAAGGGCCCCGTTTTAAAAAAATATAGACTCCGGCAGGGGCGTCACTAGAGCTAATACTGTACTGGGGCACACCTGGGGCACAAATAATTCATGTGAGCGTGCAAAGCGCGCAAGCAAAAACATTTTTAGCACTTATTTATCATAAAAAATACATAAATAGTGCTTTAAACTATGAAATCATATCAGATGATGTTGTATGGATCTTTGATTAACCACCTGAAATTAACTCATGCATTCGCCGGAACCGGAAGCAGGTAGCGAGGAGGCGGGAATGCATGTCGCAGTCGCTTTTCAAAATAAGGGCCCCGTTTTAAAAATATATAGGCTCCGGCAGGGGCGTCACTAGAGCTAATACTGTACTGGGGCACACCTGGGGCACAAATAATTCATGTGAGCGTGCAAAGCGCGCAAGCAAAAACATTTTTAGCACTTATTTGTCATAAAAAATACATAAATAGTGCTTTAAACTATGAAATCATATCAGATGATGTTGTATGGATCTTTGATGAACCACCTGAAATTAACTCATGCATTCGCCGGAACCGGAAGCAGGTAGCGAGGAGGCGGGAATGCATGTCGCAGTCGCTTTTCAAAATAAGGGCCCCGTTTAAAAAAAATATAGACTCCGGCAGGGGCGTCACTAGAGCTAATACTGTACTGGGGCACACCTGGGGCACAAATAATTCATGTGAGCGTGCAAAGCGCGCAAGCAAAAACATTTTTAGCACTTATTTGTCATAAAAAATACATAAATAGTGCTTTAAACTATGAAATCATATCAGATGATGTTGTATGGATCTTTGATGAACCACCTGAAATTAACTCATGCATTCGCCGGAACCGGAAGCAGGTAGCGAGGAGGCGGGAATGCATGTCGCAGTCGCTTTTCAAAATAAGGGCCCCGTTTAAAAAAAATATAGACTCCGGCAGGGGCGTCACTAGACCTAATACTGTACTGGGGCACACCTGGGGCACAAATAATTCATGTGAGCGTGCAAAGCGCGCAAGCAAAAAACATTTTTAGCACTTATTTGTCATAAAAAATACATAAATAGTGCTTTGAACTATGAAATCATATCAGATGATGTTGTATGGATCTTTGATGAACCACCTGAAATTAACTCATGCATTCGCCGGAACCGGAAGCAGGTAGCGAGGTGTCGGGAATGCATGTCGCAGTCGCTTTTCAAAATAAGGGCCCCGTTTTAAAAAAATATAGACTCCGGCAGGGGCGTCACTAGAGCTAATACTGTACTGGGGCACACCTGGGGCACACCTGGGGCACAAATAATTCATGTGAGCGTGCAAAGCGCGCAAGCAAAAAACATTTTTAGCACTTATTTGTCATAAAAAATACATAAATAGTGCTTTAAACTATGAAATCATATCAGATGATGTTGTATGGATCTTTGATTAACCACCTGAAATTAACTCATGCATTCGCCGGAACCGGAAGCAGGTAGCGAGGTGTCGGGAATGCATGTCGCAGTCGCTTTTCAAAATAAGGGCCCCGTTTTAAAAAAATATAGACTCCGGCAGGGGCGTCACTAGAGCTAATACTGTACTGGGGCACACCTGGGGCACAAATAATTCATGTGAGCGTGCAAAGCGCGCAAGCAAAAAACATTTTTAGCACTTATTTGTCATAAAAAATACATAAATAGTGCTTTAAACTATGAAATCATATCAGATGATGTTGTATGGATCTTTGATTAACCACCTGAAATTAACTCATGCATTCGCCGGAACCGGAAGCAGGTAGCGAGGTGTCGGGAATGCATGTCGCAGTCGCTTTTCAAAATAAGGGCCCCGTTTTAAAAAAATATAGGCTCCGGCAGGGGCGTCACTAGACCTAATACTGTACTGGGGCACACCTGGGGCACAAATAATTCATGTGAGCGTGCAAAGCGCGCAAGCAAAAACATTTTTAGCACTTATTTATCATAAAAAATACATAAATAGTGCTTTAAACTATGAAATCATATCAGATGATGTTGTATGGATCTTTGATGAACCACCTGAAATTAACTCATGCATTCGCCGGAACCGGAAACAGGTAGCGAGGAGGCGGGAATGCATGTCGCAGTCGCTTTTCAAAATAAGGGCCCCGTTTTAAAAAAATATAGACTCCGGCAGGGGCGTCACTAGAGCTAATACTGTACTGGGGCACACCTGGGGCACAAATAATTCATGTGAGCGTGCAAAGCGCGCAAGCAAAAACATTTTTAGCACTTATTTATCATAAAAAATACATAAATAGTGCTTTAAACTATGAAATCATATCAGATGATGTTGTATGGATCTTTGATTAACCACCTGAAATTAACTCATGCATTCGCCGGAACCGGAAGCAGGTAGCGAGGAGGCGGGAATGCATGTCGCAGTCGCTTTTCAAAATAAGGGCCCCGTTTAAAAAAAATATAGGCTCCGGCAGGGGCGTCACTAGAGCTAATACTGTACTGGGGCACACCTGGGGCACACCTGGGGCACAAATAATTCATGTGAGCGTGCAAAACGCTCAAACAAAAACATTTTTAGCACTTATTCATCAGAAAAAATACATAAATAGTGCTTTAAACTATGAAATCATATCAGATGATGTTGTATGGATCTTTGATGAACCACCTGAAATTAACTCATGCATTCGCCGGAACCGGAAGCAGGTAGCGAGGAGGCGGGAATGCATGTCGCAGTCGCTTTTCAAAATAAGGGCCCCGTTTTAAAAAAATATAGGCTCCGGCAGGGGCGTCACTAGAGCTAATACTGTACTGGGGCACACCTGGGGCACAAATAATTCATGTGAGCGTGCAAAACGCTCAAACAAAAACATTTTTAGCACTTATTTATCATAAAAAATACATAAATAGTGCTTTAAACTATGAAATCATATCAGATGATGTTGTATGGATCTTTGATGAACCACCTGAAATTAACTCATGCATTCGCCGGAACCGGAAGCAGGTAGCGAGGAGGCGGGAATGCATGTCGCAGTCGCTTTTCAAAATAAGGGCCCCGTTTTAAAAAAATATAGGCTCCGGCAGGGGCGTCACTAGAGCTAATACTGTACTGGGGCACACCTGGGGCACAAATAATTCATGTGAGCGTGCAAAACGCTCAAACAAAAACATTTTTAGCACTTATTTATCATAAAAAATACATAAATAGTGCTTTAAACTATGAAATCATATCAGATGATGTTGTATGGATCTTTGATGAACCACCTGAAATTAACTCATGCATTCGCCGGAACCGGAAGCAGGTAGCGAGGTGTCGGGAATGCATGTCGCAGTCGCTTTTCAAAATAAGGGCCCCGTTTTAAAAAAATATAGACTCCGGCAGGGGCGTCACTAGAGCTAATACTGTACTGGGGCACACCTGGGGCACAAATAATTCATGTGAGCGTGCAAAGCGCGCAAGCAAAAAACATTTTTAGCACTTATTTGTCATAAAAAATACATAAATAGTGCTTTAAACTATGAAATCATATCAGATGATGTTGTATGGATCTTTGATGAACCACCTGAAATTAACTCATGCATTCGCCGGAACCGGAAGCAGGTAGCGAGGAGGCGGGAATGCATGTCGCAGTCGCTTTTCAAAATAAGGGCCCCGTTTTAAAAAAATATAGGCTCCGGCAGGGGCGTCACTAGACCTAATACTGTACTGGGGCACACCTGGGGCACAAATAATTCATGTGAGCGTGCAAAGCGCGCAAGCAAAAACATTTTTAGCACTTATTTATCATAAAAAATACATAAATAGTGCTTTAAACTATGAAATCATATCAGATGATGTTGTATGGATCTTTGATTAACCACCTGAAATTAACTCATGCATTCGCCGGAACCGGAAGCAGGTAGCGAGGAGGCGGGAATGCATGTCGCAGTCGCTTTTCAAAATAAGGGCCCCGTTTTAAAAAAATATAGACTCCGGCAGGGGCGTCACTAGACCTAATACTGTACTGGGGCACACCTGGGGCACAAATAATTCATGTGAGCGTGCAAAGCGCGCAAGCAAAAAACATTTTTAGCACTTATTTGTCATAAAAAATACATAAATAGTGCTTCAAACTATGAAATCATATCAGATGATGTTGTATGGATCTTTGATGAACCACCTGAAATTAACTCATGCATTCGCCGGAACCGGAAGCAGGTAGCGAGGAGGCGGGAATGCATGTCGCAGTCGCTTTTCAAAATAAGGGCCCCGTTTTAAAAAAATATAGACTCCGGCAGGGGCGTCACTAGAGCTAATACTGTACTGGGGCACACCTGGGGCACAAATAATTCATGTGAGCGTGCAAAGCGCGCAAGCAAAAAACATTTTTAGCACTTATTTGTCATAAAAAATACATAAATAGTGCTTTAAACTATGAAATCATATCAGATGATGTTGTATGGATCTTTGATTAACCACCTGAAATTAACTCATGCATTCGCCGGAACCGGAAGCAGGTAGCGAGGTGTCGGGAATGCATGTCGCAGTCGCTTTTCAAAATAAGGGCCCCGTTTTAAAAAAATATAGGCTCCGGCAGGGGCGTCACTAGACCTAATACTGTACTGGGGCACACCTGGGGCACAAATAATTCATGTGAGCCTGCAAAGCGCGCAAGCAAAAACATTTTTAGCACTTATTTATCATAAAAAATACATAAATAGTGCTTTAAACTATGAAATCATATCAGATGATGTTGTATGGATCTTTGATGAACCACCTGAAATTAACTCATGCATTCGCCGGAACCGGAAGCAGGTAGCGAGGTGTCGGGAATGCATGTCGCAGTCGCTTTTCAAAATAAGGGCCCCGTTTTAAAAAAATATAGGCTCCGGCAGGGGCGTCACTAGAGCTAATACTGTACTGGGGCACACCTGGGGCACAAATAATTCATGTGAGCGTGCAAAGCGCGCAAGCAAAAACATTTTTAGCACTTATTTATCATAAAAAATACATAAATAGTGCTTTAAACTATGAAATCATATCAGATGATGTTGTATGGATCTTTGATGAACCACCTGAAATTAACTCATGCATTCGCCGGAACCGGAAGCAGGTAGCGAGGAGGCGGGAATGCATGTCGCAGTCGCTTTTCAAAATAAGGGCCCCGTTTTAAAAAAATATAGACTCCGGCAGGGGCGTCACTAGAGCTAATACTGTACTGGGGCACACCTGGGGCACAAATAATTCATGTGAGCGTGCAAAGCGCGCAAGCAAAAACATTTTTAGCACTTATTTATCATAAAAAATACATAAATAGTGCTTTAAACTATGAAATCATATCAGATGATGTTGTATGGATCTTTGATTAACCACCTGAAATTAACTCATGCATTCGCCGGAACCGGAAGCAGGTAGCGAGGAGGCGGGAATGCATGTCGCAGTCGCTTTTCAAAATAAGGGCCCCGTTTTAAAAATATATAGGCTCCGGCAGGGGCGTCACTAGAGCTAATACTGTACTGGGGCACACCTGGGGCACAAATAATTCATGTGAGCGTGCAAAGCGCGCAAGCAAAAACATTTTTAGCACTTATTTGTCATAAAAAATACATAAATAGTGCTTTAAACTATGAAATCATATCAGATGATGTTGTATGGATCTTTGATGAACCACCTGAAATTAACTCATGCATTCGCCGGAACCGGAAGCAGGTAGCGAGGAGGCGGGAATGCATGTCGCAGTCGCTTTTCAAAATAAGGGCCCCGTTTAAAAAAAATATAGACTCCGGCAGGGGCGTCACTAGACCTAATACTGTACTGGGGCACACCTGGGGCACAAATAATTCATGTGAGCGTGCAAAGCGCGCAAGCAAAAAACATTTTTAGCACTTATTTGTCATAAAAAATACATAAATAGTGCTTTGAACTATGAAATCATATCAGATGATGTTGTATGGATCTTTGATGAACCACCTGAAATTAACTCATGCATTCGCCGGAACCGGAAGCAGGTAGCGAGGTGTCGGGAATGCATGTCGCAGTCGCTTTTCAAAATAAGGGCCCCGATTTAAAAAAATATAGACTCCGGCAGGGGCGTCACTAGAGCTAATACTGTACTGGGGCACACCTGGGGCACACCTGGGGCACAAATAATTCATGTGAGCGTGCAAAGCGCGCAAGCAAAAAACATTTTTAGCACTTATTTTTCATAAAAAATACATAAATAGTGCTTTAAACTATGAAATCATATCAGATGATGTTGTATGGATCTTTGATTAACCACCTGAAATTAACTCATGCATTCGCCGGAACCGGAAGCAGGTAGCGAGGTGTCGGGAATGCATGTCGCAGTCGCTTTTCAAAATAAGGGCCCCGTTTTAAAAAAATATAGACTCCGGCAGGGGCGTCACTAGAGCTAATACTGTACTGGGGCACACCTGGGGCACAAATAATTCATGTGAGCGTGCAAAGCGCGCAAGCAAAAAACATTTTTAGCACTTATTTGTCATAAAAAATACATAAATAGTGCTTTAAACTATGAAATCATATCAGATGATGTTGTATGGATCTTTGATTAACCACCTGAAATTAACTCATGCATTCGCCGGAACCGGAAGCAGGTAGCGAGGTGTCGGGAATGCATGTCGCAGTCGCTTTTCAAAATAAGGGCCCCGTTTAAAAAAAATATAGGCTCCGGCAGGGGCGTCACTAGACCTAATACTGTACTGGGGCACACCTGGGGCACAAATAATTCATGTGAGCGTGCAAAGCGCGCAAGCAAAAACATTTTTAGCACTTATTTATCATAAAAAATACATAAATAGTGCTTTAAACTATGAAATCATATCAGATGATGTTGTATGGATCTTTGATGAACCACCTGAAATTAACTCATGCATTCGCCGGAACCGGAAACAGGTAGCGAGGAGGCGGGAATGCATGTCGCAGTCGCTTTTCAAAATAAGGGCCCCGTTTTAAAAAAATATAGACTCCGGCAGGGGCGTCACTAGAGCTAATACTGTACTGGGGCACACCTGGGGCACAAATAATTCATGTGAGCGTGCAAAGCGCGCAAGCAAAAACATTTTTAGCACTTATTTATCATAAAAAATACATAAATAGTGCTTTAAACTATGAAATCATATCAGATGATGTTGTATGGATCTTTGATTAACCACCTGAAATTAACTCATGCATTCGCCGGAACCGGAAGCAGGTAGCGAGGAGGCGGGAATGCATGTCGCAGTCGCTTTTCAAAATAAGGGCCCCGTTTAAAAAAAATATAGGCTCCGGCAGGGGCGTCACTAGAGCTAATACTGTACTGGGGCACACCTGGGGCACACCTGGGGCACAAATAATTCATGTGAGCGTGCAAAACGCTCAAACAAAAACATTTTTAGCACTTATTTATCATAAAAAATACATAAATAGTGCTTTAAACTATGAAATCATATCAGATGATGTTGTATGGATCTTTGATGAACCACCTGAAATTAACTCATGCATTCGCCGGAACCGGAAGCAGGTAGCGAGGTGTCGGGAATGCATGTCGCAGTCGCTTTTCAAAATAAGGGCCCCGTTTTAAAAAAATATAGGCTCCGGCAGGGGCGTCACTAGAGCTAATACTGTACTGGGGCACACCTGGGGCACAAATAATTCATGTGAGCGTGCAAAGCGCGCAAGCAAAAACATTTTTAGCACTTATTTGTCATAAAAAATACATAAATAGTGCTTTGAACTATGAAATCATATCAGATGATGTTGTATGGATCTTTGATGAACCACCTGAAATTAACTCATGCATTCGCCGGAACCGGAAGCAGGTAGCGAGGTGTCGGGAATGCATGTCGCAGTCGCTTTTCAAAATAAGGGCCCCGTTTTAAAAAAATATAGACTCCGGCAGGGGCGTCACTAGAGCTAATACTGTACTGGGGCACACCTGGGGCACACCTGGGGCACAAATAATTCATGTGAGCGTGCAAAGCGCGCAAGCAAAAAACATTTTTAGCACTTATTTGTCATAAAAAATACATAAATAGTGCTTTAAACTATGAAATCATATCAGATGATGTTGTATGGATCTTTGATTAACCACCTGAAATTAACTCATGCATTCGCCGGAACCGGAAGCAGGTAGCGAGGTGTCGGGAATGCATGTCGCAGTCGCTTTTCAAAATAAGGGCCCCGTTTTAAAAAAATATAGACTCCGGCAGGGGCGTCACTAGAGCTAATACTGTACTGGGGCACACCTGGGGCACAAATAATTCATGTGAGCGTGCAAAGCGCGCAAGCAAAAAACATTTTTAGCACTTATTTGTCATAAAAAATACATAAATAGTGCTTTAAACTATGAAATCATATCAGATGATGTTGTATGGATCTTTGATTAACCACCTGAAATTAACTCATGCATTCGCCGGAACCGGAAGCAGGTAGCGAGGTGTCGGGAATGCATGTCGCAGTCGCTTTTCAAAATAAGGGCCCCGTTTAAAAAAAATATAGGCTCCGGCAGGGGCGTCACTAGACCTAATACTGTACTGGGGCACACCTGGGGCACAAATAATTCATGTGAGCGTGCAAAGCGCGCAAGCAAAAACATTTTTAGCACTTATTTATCATAAAAAATACATAAATAGTGCTTTAAACTATGAAATCATATCAGATGATGTTGTATGGATCTTTGATGAACCACCTGAAATTAACTCATGCATTCGCCGGAACCGGAAACAGGTAGCGAGGAGGCGGGAATGCATGTCGCAGTCGCTTTTCAAAATAAGGGCCCCGTTTTAAAAAAATATAGACTCCGGCAGGGGCGTCACTAGAGCTAATACTGTACTGGGGCACACCTGGGGCACAAATAATTCATGTGAGCGTGCAAAGCGCGCAAGCAAAAACATTTTTAGCACTTATTTATCATAAAAAATACATAAATAGTGCTTTAAACTATGAAATCATATCAGATGATGTTGTATGGATCTTTGATTAACCACCTGAAATTAACTCATGCATTCGCCGGAACCGGAAGCAGGTAGCGAGGAGGCGGGAATGCATGTCGCAGTCGCTTTTCAAAATAAGGGCCCCGTTTAAAAAAAATATAGGCTCCGGCAGGGGCGTCACTAGAGCTAATACTGTACTGGGGCACACCTGGGGCACACCTGGGGCACAAATAATTCATGTGAGCGTGCAAAACGCTCAAACAAAAACATTTTTAGCACTTATTTATCATAAAAAATACATAAATAGTGCTTTAAACTATGAAATCATATCAGATGATGTTGTATGGATCTTTGATGAACCACCTGAAATTAACTCATGCATTCGCCGGAACCGGAAGCAGGTAGCGAGGTGTCGGGAATGCATGTCGCAGTCGCTTTTCAAAATAAGGGCCCCGTTTTAAAAAAATATAGGCTCCGGCAGGGGCGTCACTAGAGCTAATACTGTACTGGGGCACACCTGGGGCACAAATAATTCATGTGAGCGTGCAAAGCGCGCAAGCAAAAACATTTTTAGCACTTATTCATCATAAAAAATACATAAATAGTGCTTTAAACTATGAAATCATATCAGATGATGTTGTATGGATCTTTGATTAACCACCTGAAATTAACTCATGCATTCGCCGGAACCGGAAGCAGGTAGCGAGGAGGCGGGAATGCATGTCCCAGTCGCTTTTCAAAATAAGGGCCCCGTTTTAAAAAAATATAGGCTCCGGCAGGGGCGTCACTAGAGCTAATACTGTACTGGGGCACACCTGGGGCACAAATACTTCATGTGAGCGTGCAAAGCGCGCAAGCAAAAACATTTTTAGCACTTATTTATCATAAAAAATACATAAATAGTGCTTTAAACTATGAAATCATATCAGATGATGTTGTATGGATCTTTGATGAACCACCTGAAATTAACTCATGCATTCGCCGGAACCGGAAGCAGGTAGCGAGGAGGCGGGAATGCATGTCCCAGTCGCTTTTCAAAGTAAGGGCCCCGTTTTAAAAAAATATAGGCTCCGGCAGGGGCGTCACTAGAGCTAATACTGTACTGGGGCACACCTGGGGCACACCTGGGGCACAAATAATTCATGTGAGCGTGCGAAGCGCGCAAGCAAAAACATTTTTAGCACTTATTTATCATAAAAAATACATAAATAGTGCTTTAAACTATGAAATCCTATCAGATTATGTTGTATGGATCTTTGATGAACCACCTGAAATTAACTCATGCATTTGACCTACTTGTGCACTTTTTTACTCCAGACTTCTAAACTGCTACTGGTAAAAGCAAAAAGGAAGAGCAATGAATCTGCAAATTTAACATCTACAAAAGTAAAACAAAAAATAAAGCACCCTTACATCTTTGGGTTCTTTTATATTATTTAATTTCCATTCATGGCAATGTGGCTAATCCTATTTCAGATACACAAAACTATAAAATATACACAAAACAATAAAGCCACAGTAGTAGAATAAATGAACAACTGTTGTGTGTCTGTTCAGGGAATCATTTTCTGAGAAGTAAACTGGAACGTCTCCTTTTCATTTTTGCAAAGTGGTCAATCACTCTGGACAGACATGGAAATATTACAGTAACTGTTATACAGTTGACCAGTGGTTCCCAACTGCTGGGTCGCGACATAAAAGTGGATTGTGTGTCATTTTCAGTCACATGTGTGCATGAAAAAAAAAAGTTTAGGGAGAAAAAAATGAAATTGTGGCAACAAAACCAGATTATTTTAGCCTTTTTTCTAGTGACTATTAGTGAGTATTTTAGCAAAAGGCAAAGCGACTAACAAGTTGGAGGAGGACTCAGGACAGACATGGAAATATATTTTAAAAAAATCTAAATGGGGCAACAAACCCCCAACAAAATATTTTCAGCCATCTTTCTGAAAACAAATACAGAAATGTTACTATTTTTTTCTGGAAACAAAACCAGATGCTTTAGCTGTAGCCATTTTTCTGGTGACAAAACAAGATTATTTGAGTCAAAGTCGCACCGATTAACAAGACAAGTCTACTGTGCTATTTTTCTGTGAAATAAACTTGAATGATATAAAAATTTGGCTCACGACTTCATATGGAAAAATGTTTTTCTTCCTGAAGATAAAGCATTTGAGAAGCACTCAACTCACACATGCTGACTCCAAATCATCATTGATGCAGAAGCAGCAGACAATAACCAACATGATGTCTCATGTTCATTGGAAATTCCCCCGACAGCTCGTACAGCAAATTAATGTTTGTCTTGATACAAGGAATAATGTTAGCTAATTTAGCATCAACTTAAGACAATGATGTTGCCTAGCTAGCTAGGACTTCACTTACATCTCTCATTCCTGCTGCTTCTTCTCTGCTGCGGGCCGATAACTTTCTTAAATCCATCTAGGAGTTACAGTTTGAGTCAAATCAAAATCAAAATATTGTAATTAACAAATCGTTGTTGGCTAACGTTACCTACCTCGCGCAGTGATTCGAACCCCCCCCCCCCCCCCTCTCTGTCTCTCCCCCTCTCTCTCTCCCCCCCTCTCTCTCTCTCACCTTAAAACTCATCTGTATACTCTAGCCTTTAAATAGACCTCCTTTTTAGACCAGTTGATCTGCCGCTTCTTTTCTTTCTCCTATGTCCCCCCCTCCCTTGTGGAGGGGGTCCGGTCCGATGACCATGGATGAAGTACTGGCTGTCCAGAGTCGAGACCCAGGATGGACCGCTCGCCTGTATCGGTTGGGGACATCTCTACGCTGCTGATCCGCTTGAGATGGTTTCCTGTGGACGGGACTCTCGCTGCTGTCTTGGAGCCACTATGGATTGAACTTTCACAGTATCATGTTAGACTCGCTCGACATCCATTGCTTTCGGTCCCCTAGAGGGGGGGGGTTGCCCACATCTGAGGTCCTCTCCAAGGTTTCTCATAGTCAGCATTGTCACTGGCGTCCCACTGGATGTGAATTCTCCCTGCCCACTGGGTGTGAGTTTTCCTTGCCCTTTTGTGGGTTCTTCCGAGGATGTTGTAGTCGTAATGATTTGTGCAGTCCTTTGAGACATTTGTGATTTGGGGCTATATAAATAAACATTGATTGATTGATTGATTGAATAAATTACCATATTAATTAGCCATGTGCTCATTGTTAGTGGAGTGAATACAGTAGCAATCAATGACCATACTAAGTAGTATGTGCGCTGTTGTCTATGTTATGTAGACTTAAAACTCTGAAGCGTTTTTTTTTATTGGTGAAATTTTTACTGGGGCACTGCAGATCAACAGTGGGGCACGTGCCCCAGTGAAATATGTCTGGCGACGGCCCTGGCTCCGGGCGACCCCAAAAAATGGACACGCGGTAGAAAATGGATATTTACAAAAAAGTTAAAAAAATAAAAATAAAAAAAAGCTTGGAATTAAATCAACTTTTACCTTGAAAATATTTTTTTTCCTTAAAAAACAACTTGTATCTTGAAAATCATGTTTTTCCTTGAAAATAATTTTTCTTTGAAAATCAACCTTTACCTTGAAAACATTTTTTTTCCTTGAAAATCAACTTTTACCTAGAAATTTTGTTTTTCATTGCAAATCAAATTTTACCTTGAAAATCTTTTTTTTCCTTAAAAATCAACTTTTACCTTGAAAATATGTTTTTTCCTTAAAAAAACAACTTTTACCTTGAAAATCCTATTTTTCCTTGAAAATAATTTTTCTTTGAAAATCAACCTTTACCTTGAAAACATTTTTTTTCCTTGAAAATCAACTTTTACCAAAAAATTTTGTTTTTCATTGCAAATCAAATTTTACCTTGAAAATCTTTTTTTTCCTTAAAAATCAACTTTTACCTTGAAAATATGTTTTTCCTTAAAAAACAACTTGTACCTTGAAAATCATGTTTTTCCTTGAAAATCATTTTTCTTTGAAAATCAACCTTTACCTTGAAAACATTTTTTTTCCTTGAAAATCAACTTTTACCTAGAAATTTTGTTTTTCATTGCAAATCAAATTTTACCTTGAAAATCTTTTTTTTTCCTTAAAAATCAACTTTTACCTTGAAAATATGTTTTTCCTTAAAAAACTACTTTTACTTGAAAATCTTTTTTTTCCTTGAAAATCAACTTTTGCCTTGAATATCATTTTTTTCCTTTAAAATCATTTTTCTTTGAAAATCAACCTTTACCGTGAAAACAATTTTTTCCTTGAAAATTTACTTTTACCTACAAATTTTGTTTTTCATTGAAAATCAACTATTACCTTGAAAATCATTTTTTTTCCTTAAAAAACAACTTGTACCTTGAAAATCTTTTTTTTCTTTGAAAATCAACTTTTACCTTGAATATCATGTTTTTCCTTTAAAATCATTTTTCTTTGAAAATCAACCTTTACCTTGAAAACATTTTTTTTCCTTGAAAATCAACAATTACCCAGAAATTGTGTTTTTCATTGCAAATCAAACTTTACCTTGAAAATCTTTTTTTTCCTTAAAAATCAACTTTTACCTTGAAAATAGGTTTTTCTATAAAAAACTACTTTTACTTGAAAAACTTTTTTTTCCTTGAAAATCAACTTTTACCTTGAATATCATTTTTTTCCTTTAAAATCATTTTTTCTTTGAAAATCAACCTTTACCGTGAAAACCATTTTTTCCTTGAAAATGTACTTTTACCTACAAATTTTGTTTTTCATTGAAAATCAACAATTACCTTGAAAATCATTTTTTTCCTTCAAAATCAACTTTTACCTTGAAAATCATTTTTTGTCATGAAAATCAACTTTTAACTTGAACATTTTTTTTCTTTGAAAATCAACTTCTACCTTGAAAATATTTTTTTCTTTGAAAAACAACCTTTACCTTGAAAACATTTTTTTTCCTTGAAAATCAACTTTTACCCAGAAATTTTGTTTTTCATTGCAAATCAAACTTTACCTTGAAAATCTTTTTTTTCCTTAAAAATCAACTTTTACCTTGAAAATATGTTTTTCTATAAAAAACTACTTTTACTTGAAAATCTTTTTTTTCCTTGAAAATCAACTTTTACCTTGAATATAATTTTTTTCCTTTAAAATAATTTTTTCTCTGAAAATCAACCTTTACCGTGAAAACAATTTTTTCCTTGAAAATTTACTTTTACCTACAAAGTTTGTTTTTCCTTGAAAATCAACTATTACCTTGAAAATCTTTTTTTTCCTTAAAAATCAACTTTTACCTTGAAAATCATTTTTTGTCATGAAAATCAACTTTTACCTTGAAAATATTTTTTTTCCTTAAAAATCAACTTTTACCTTGAAAATATGTTTTTCTATAAAAAACTACTTTTACTTGAAAATCTTTTTTTTCCTTGAAAATCAACTTTTACCTTGAATATAATTTTTTTCCTTTAAAATAATTTTTTCTCTGAAAATCAACCTTTACCGTGAAAACAATTTTTTCCTTGAAAATTTACTTTTACCTACAAAGTTTGTTTTTCCTTGAAAATCAACTATTACCTTGAAAATCTTTTTTTTCCTTAAAAATCAACTTTTACCTTGAAAATCATTTTTTGTCATGAAAATCAACTTTTACCTTGAAAATATTTTTTTTCCTTAAAAATCAACTTTTACCTAGAATATAATTTTTTGCCTTGAAAATCATTTTTTGTCATGAAAATCAACATGGGCTTCACGGTGGGAGAGGGGTTAGTGCGTCTGCCTCACAATACGAAGTTCCTGCAGTCCTGGGTTCAAATCCAGGCCCGCGATCTTTCTGTGTGGAGTTTGCATGTTCTCCCCGTGAATGCGTGGGTTCCCTCCGGGTACTCCGGCTTCCTCCCACTTCCAAAGACATGCACCTGGGGATAGGTTGATTGGCAACACTAAATTGGCCCTAGTGTGCGAATGTGAGTGTGAATGTTGTCTGTCTATCTGTGTTGGCCCTGTGATGAGGTGGCGACTTGTCCAGGGTGTACCCCGCCTTCCGCCCGATTGTAGCTGAGATAGGCGCCAGCGCCCCCCGCGACCCCAAAAGGGAATAAGCAGTAGAAAATGGATGGATGGAGGGAAAATCAACTTTTACCTTGAAAATAATTTTTTTCTTTGAAAATCAACTTTACCTTGAAAATAATTTTTTTCCTTGAAAATAATTTTTTGTCATGAAAATCTACTTTTACCTTGAAAATCCTTTTTTTCCTTGAAAATCAACTTTACCTTGAAAATAATTTTTTTCCTTGAAAATCATTTTTTGTCATGAAAATCTACTTTTACCTTGAAAATCCTTTTTTTCCCTTGAAAATATTTATTTTCCCTTGAAAATATTTATTTTCCTGGAAAATTAACTTTTACCTTGAAAATATTTTTTTTCCTTGAAAATCCTTTTTTTCCTTGAAAATCAACTTTTACCTTGAAAATCATTTTTTTCTTTGAAAATCAACTTTACCTTGAAAATCATTTTTTTCCTTGAAAATCATTTTTTGTCATGAAAATCTACTTTTACCTTGAAAATCCTTTTTTTCCCTTGAAAATATTTGTTTTCCCTTGAAAATATTTATTTTCCTGGAAAATTAACTTTTACCTTGAAGATATTTTTTTTCCTTGAAAATCATTTTTTGTCATGAAAATCTACTTTTACCTTGAAAATCCTTTTTTTCCCTTGAAAATTTTTTTTTTCCCTTGAAAATATTTATTTTCCTGGAAAATTAACTTTTACCTTGAAAATATTTTTTTTCCTTGAAAATCATTTTTTGTCATGAAAATCTACTTTTACCTTGAAAATCCCTTTTTTCCTTGAAAATCAACTTTACCTTGAAAATAATTTTTTTCCTTGAAAATAATTTTTTGTCATGAAAATCTACTTTTACCTTGAAAATCTTTTTTTTCCCTTGAAAATCAACTTTTACCTTGAAAATATTTATTTTCCTGGAAAATTAACTTTTACCTTAAAAATATTTTTTTTCCTTGAAAATCATTTTTTGTCATGAAAATCTACTTTTACCTTGAAAATCCTTTTTTCCCTTGAAAATATTTTTTTTCCCTTGAAAATATTTATTTTCCTGGAAAATTAACTTTTACCTTGAAAATATTTTTTTTCCTTGAAAATCATTTTTTTTCATGAAAATCTACTTTTACCTTGAAAATCCCTTTTTTCCTTGAAAATCAACTTTACCTTGAAAATAATTTTTTTCCTTGAAAATAATTTTTTGTCATGAAAATCAACTTTTACCTTGAAAATATTTTTTTTCCCCTTGAAAATATTTCTTTTCCTGGAAAATTAACTTTTACCTTAAAAAAAATGTTTTCCTTGAAAATCAACTTTTACCTTGAAAATATTTTTTGTCATGAAAATTAACTTTTACCATGAAAATCTATTTTTCTTTGAAAATCAACTTTTACCATCCATCCATCCTCCATCCATCATCTTCCGCTTATTCGAGGTCGGGTCGCGGGGGCAACAGCCTAAGCAGGGAAACCCAGACTTCCCCCTCCCCAGCCACTTCGTCCAGCTCTTCCCGGGGGATCCCGAGGTGTTCCCAGGCCAGCCGGGAGACATAGTCTTCCCAACGTGTCCTGGGTCTTCCCCGTGGCCTCCTACTGATTTATTTAATAAGTAAATAAATAAATATAAAACCAATGTAAAAATATTTTTAAAATAAATATTATTAATAGGTTTTTTATAGGGTAAAACCAATTAAAACAATAAATAGAAATAAACAAATTAAAAATGATCGAACCCTGAGAGCGCCTCCGTTTGGCTCTAAAATTGCACAGAAATAAAGTTTGTATACTTACTATTACTTGTTTTATTTTTGCACTTACACTTACTTATTACTTTTTTTTTTTTTTGCACTTACACTTACACACTGGATTAGAGAAAATTATTTATTTATGTAGCTATTTCATTTAAGGGAGAGCTATTTCCAATGTTTGACAAAATAGTTCATTACTTTGTCATGTAGTTATTGATTTTATTATTTGAACAGTAAGGAAAAAAATGGCTGGATGTTTTGAAATGTGTTTGTACAATATTCAACTATATTATGTATTTATTTAAATACTCAAATTATCAATTCATTCAATAAAAGTATTGATAGTTGTTTAGAATATAAAGATAAATAAATTGTGCATATATTAAGCTGAAAGTTAACATTTTTATCTTGCTTATTTACTTATAATTGAATACATAAATAGTACAATAAAAAAAGCCCTATTAAATTTGTTGTAATGTATTTTAAAAACATGATGTTTTTAAGATAAAAAAAAAATGTCTATGTAAGTATAGATTATTATTACTGTATTACATAATTATCAATAATAGTTAATTTCAACAAAAAGTAAAGAAAAAAAAAGTTGCACTCCCATGAAGCAAAATAATTCATGCATATATCAGGTTAAAACTGAAAATATTTTGTTATTTTTTTAATGTTGTTATATAACGTAATATTTGAATAACAACACAAGTAAATTGACGGATGTTTGAACATGTGGTTTTATTTTTTTGTACTAAATTATGTATTCTTTTGAGTATTCTGAACTTGAAGTGTTGTTCAATTTTGTAAAATTAGGTCTAGTTATTTAATTTAATACAATAAATCAAAATATTTTAAATAAATACATCTTTATATAATATATATATATATATAGTAATACATAAATAGTACAAAACATTTTAAAATAAATAAACAGCTATTTAAAATCCGTTTTTTAAAAAAAGTGACTGTGTGTATATATTACATATTATTTTCATTTAATATTTGTATGATACATAAAATATAGAAAACAACTGTGAATAGTTACAGAAGAAATAGTTCTTGATGTTGTCAATTTCAGCACTGCTGCAGGCAATTTTCTTTAAATTCTTTGTATTTTATTCTGAAGGCTGGCGTCTCATCATTGGCCGCCTCCACTTCCCTCAACTTGATTGCACAGGCTTTACAAAAAGTGTCAAAATGTATCTATTTTTACACTTTTCTTCTCATTTTGAGTCACAATACAAGTCGAACCTCAGGACAAACGCATCCTGTTCAATTTCAAATTAAAGCATGTGTGATTTCAACATGCTGACATACAAAATTCAAGATCTGGTGGTGTAATAAAAGGGTTGTCGAAGGATGTATCTTGTTTTTCTACCCGCCTTGAGACATCAACGAGGAAAAGTAGCTTCCATATGAGAAGGGATGAACAAGTTAGGACATAAATCATGCTCACAATACGGAAAACCATTGCATCTAATAGAGAATGTCTCATTTGCGCCCCTGGTGGTGAAATCTATCAAAAGAAGAAAGGGACAAGCGGTACAAAAAGGATGGAATGTGTATCGTTTTTAAAAGTGCTCCCCCTCAGGTCAACATATGAAATAACAAGTGTGTGTAAGAAATTGAAATGCGCCCCCTTTGGCTAAAATTAATAAAAATTCAAAATAAATATTTATATATATATATATATATATATATATATATATATATATATATATAGAGTGTGGAAAATGCTTATATTTTTAAGACGTTCTTTATTCATAGTCCTTATTAAAGCAGCCAATATTTTCCCATGTGTACTCTTTTTGCTTGTATCGTATCTCCGCAAGTAAACTCTGTGCTTTACTTTGAAGGGTTGGAATGTAGGAGTATAGTATACTCCCTTTTTAATTTATCAGTATTAGAACAAATAGGCTTTATTTCTTTGTGGGCAAGGTGGGGGTTGTTTTCGTATTCGATAAGTTGTCTCTTTCCGTTTGGCTTTCAGACCACTTCTGGATGCTGGTATTATTGCATTTGTAAGGACTGGTCTCCTAAGGGTTTAGTAAAAGTTGATAATATTCCTATTCTGTCTTGATGGTCCTTCTTACTCAACATATATGTCATCTGAAAGAATTTGGGATTGACCAGTTACTTTAATTCTCTGAGAGGAAGACTGGTCAGACGCGACATACTGTAATAACCTGAAGTAAATAATGAAGATTAAAAAACAATTCCAAACAAAAAATTTAAATACGATTATTATTTATTTTACTAAAAGCAGTCTTTGTCTTACAATGTGATGACTTTTTTCTTAAAAAATTGGGAACAATTTCTCATATTATTTCTGTTTCTGTAATATTGCAATAGTTTCTTGCAAAATTACGACTTTTTGAGGTAAAAAAATGTATTTCTAATGCAAAATGGTGACATTTGTCGTATAAAATTCTGCCTTTTATCGCACTGTTGCCAATGTTTTTGTCGTTCTTGTAAAATAGTGAAATTTTTGAATAGAATTATGACTTTTGTCATCATTTTGCCAAGTAAAATTCCGATTATTATTATAATATTGCCAACATTTTTTAAGTTTTCTTATAAAATTGTGACTTTTGTTGAGTAAAATCCCAATGTGTGTAAGAAATTGAATAGTATATAGAGACATACTGTAATAACTTGTATTGTTCCACAGACTGGGAGCAGTCTGTGGAACGCTCTCCCTGACCACCTGAGGGCACCTCAGACTGTGGATGCTTTTAAAAAAGGCTTAAAAACCCATCTTTTAAAAAAAAAAGCCTTTCTATAGACATGCATGCTGGTTGTAGCTATTGGGCTGTTTCTAGTTTTATATTTTATTTATTTTTATTATTACTATTTTTTTTTACACTGTGGCACTTTGAGGTTGTTTGCTCAACGTAAAGTGCTTTTTATAAATAAAATATATTATTATTATTATTATAATATTAAGATTAAAAAAACAGTTAGAAACAAATTAAAATAAAATAACTAAAATCTTATATTCTTTCTTTTTCTGTAATATTGCAATAGTTTCTTGCAAAATTACGACTTTTTGAGGTAAAAAAATTTCTTTCTAATGCAAAATGGTGACATTAGTCATATAAAATTCTGCCTTTTATCGCACTGTTGCCAATGTTTTTGTCGTTCTTGTAAAATAGTGAAATTTTTTAATAGAATTGTGACTTTTGTCATCATTTTGCCAAGTAAAATTCCGATTATTATTATAATATTGCCAACATTTTTTAAGTTTTCTTATAAAATTGTGACTTTTGTTGAGTAAAATCCCAATGTGTGTAAGAAATTGAATAGTATATAGAGACATACTGTAATAACTTGTATTGTTCCACAGACTGGGAGCAGTCTGTGGAACGCTCTCCCTGACCACCTGAGGGCACCTCAGACTGTGGATGCTTTTAAAAAATGCTTAAAAACCCATCTTTTGAAAAAAAAAAGCCTTTCTATAGACATGCATGCTGGTTGTAGCTATTGGGCTGTTTCTAGTTTTATATTTTATTTATTTTTATTATTACTATTTTTTTTACACTGCGGCACTTTGAGGTTGTTTGCTCAACGTAAAGTGCTTTTTACAAATAAAATATATTATTATTATTATTATATTAAGATTAAAAAAAACAGTTAGAAACAAAAAAATAAAATAACTAAAATCTTATATTCTTTCTTTTTCTGTAATATTGCAAAAAAAGCTCATAAAACTATTACCTTTTTATGTAAAATAATTTTTTATGTGAAATGGTGACATTCGTCATATAAACTTCTGTATTTTATCACATTATTGCTTTTTTTTTGGTTCTTGTAAAACAGTGACATTTTTTGAGTAAAATGACGACTTTTGTCATTATTTTGCCAAGTAAAATTCTGATTATTATTATAACATTGCCGACATTTTAAAGTTTTCTCATAAAATTGTGACTTTTGTTGAGTAAAATGACGACTCTTTTCATAAAACTGCCAACATTTTAAGCTTTTCTTGTAAAACTGCGACTGTTGGTGAGCAAAATTCCAACTTTAATCATAACATTGCAGAAATGTTCCGTTTTTCTTGTACAAACCCCGTTTCCATATGAGTTGGGAAATTGTGTTAGATGTAAATATAAACAGAATACAATGATTTGCAAATCATTTTCAACCCATATTCAGTTGAATATGCTACAAAGACAACATATTTGATGTTCAAACTGCAAAAAAAATTTTTTTTGCAAATAATCATTAACTTTTGAATTTGATGCCAGCAACACGTGACAAAAAAGTTGGGAAAGGTGGCAATATAAATACTGATAAAGTTGAGGAATACTCATCAAACACTTATTTGGAACATCCCACAGGTGTGCAGGCTAATTGGGAACAGGTGGGTGGCATGATTGGGTATAAAAACAGCTTCTCCAAAAATGCTCAGTCTTTCACAAGAAAGGATGGGGCGAGGTACACCCCTTTGTCCACAACTGCGTGAGCAAATAGTCAAACAGTTTAAGAACAACGTTTCTCAAAGTGCAATTGCAAGAAATTTAGGGATTTCAACATCTACGCTCCATAATATCATCAAAAGGTTCAGAGAATCTGGAGAAATCACTCCACTTAAGCGGCATTGCCGGAAACTGACATTGAATGACCCTGACCTTCGATCCCTCAGACGACACTGTATCAAAAACCAACATCAATCTCTAAAGGATATCACCACATGGGCTCAGGAACACTTCAGAAAACCACTGTCACTAAACACAGTTCGTCGCTACATCTGTAAGTGCAAGTTAAAGCTCTACTATGCAAAGCGAAAGCCATTTATCAACAACATCCAGAAACGCCGCCGGCTTCTCTGGGCCCGAGATCATCTACAATGGACTGATGCAAAGTGGAAACGTTTTCTGTGGTCTGACAAGTCCACATTTCAAATTGTTTTTGGAAACTGAGGACATTTGTGTCCTCGGGAACAAAGAGGAAAAGATCCATCCGGATTGTTATAGGCGCAAAGTTAAAAAGCCAGCATCTGTGATAGTATGGGGGTGTATAAGTGCTCAACACATGGGTAACTTACACATCTGCGAAGGCACCATTAATGCTGAAAGGTACATACAGGTTTTGGAGCAACATATACTGCCATTCAAGCAACGTTATCATGGACGCCCCTGCTTATTTAAGCGAGACAACGCCACACCACATGTTACAACAGCGTGGCTTCATAGTAAAAGAGGGCGGGTACTACACTGGCCTGCCTGTAGTCCAAACCTGTCTCCTGTTGAAAATTTTGAAGCCTAAAATACAACAACAGAGACCCCGGACTGTTGAAAAACTTAAGCTCTATATAAAACAAGAATGGGAAATAATTCCACCTGAGAAGCTTCAAAAATGTGTCTCCTCAGTTCCCAAACGTTTATTGAGTGTTGTTAAAAGAAAAGGTGGTGAACATGTCCTTTCCCAACTACTTTGGCACGTGTTGCCGCCATGAAATTCTAAGTTAATTATTATTTGCAAAAAAATATATAAAGTTTATGAGTTTGAACATCAAATATCTTGTCTTTGTAGTGCATTCAATTGGGTTGAAAAGGATTTGCAAATCATTGTATTCTGTTTATATTTACATCTAACACAATTTCCCAACTCATATGGAAACGGGGTTTGTAAAATTTTGACTTGCGTTGAGTAAAATGACAACTTTTATGATAAAACTGCCAAAATTCAAAAAAAAATTTGTGAAATGTTGACATTTTTCTTGTGAAAATCCAACTCATTTTTCACAAGCTTTTTTATATTCGTATAGATAGGCTCCAGCACCCCCCGAAAGAAACAAGCGGTAGTAAATGGATGGATGGATGGAAATACAAAACTTTATAAATCTAGAAAGGATGTTCCTAAAAAGGTGGGCATTTTTCAGAGGTCCCCAGAAGGTCAGAAATACAAGAGTGTGTGTGTGTGTGTGTTTGTGAGTGTGTGTGTGTGTGTGTGTGTGTGTGTGTGTGTGTGTGTGTGTGTGCTTTGACAAAGGCGCCATTCAAGCGTCCACTGTTCATTAACATGGCGAGCGGAGAAGAGTTCACATTCCGCCATCTTGCCGAGTAATAGCTGGCACTCCGTGACGACTGCATGCTCGCGTCTGCTCGGAGGAGTTTGGTGCTTAGGGGTCCCCGTCAGCAGCCAGCGGGGCCTCTCTCGGGTCCACACAAATGGACCAATCGGAGTCAAAGCCATTCGACCCAACACATTTGTCCACAACACGATTCCATTTTGAGTCAAAATGAGACAAAAACGACACTTTCTGTCATGAAAACAGCAAAAACTGAAAGCTAAAATACTTCAATTATTATATTTTTTATTTTGCTGCTGCTCATTATTTAAACATACTGCCATTTTTTTTATTTTAAATTATTATCACTTAAAAAACAACTTCTGCATAAACTAATTACCATCCCATTCAGCTGCTGCTTCTGTGAAGAATCTGATCCAACAGTTTCTAGAACAAAACAAAAGAGTACATTAAAATATTACATAGTACAATTCTAAAAACCAAGTATTTGCCGTAATAATCATAGTAGACGCCATTAAATTAAAGTGTTTTACTTTCCCGTATTCAAACTGTGTGTAATGTTACACATATTACATATACTTAATGAATACTTAGGCCTACTGGGCTACTACTGTACTTTTATGGTGGTACTCAGAGAGCTAAGTCTTTTTTTTTTTGGTGGTACTTGGTGAAAAATGTTTGAAAACCACGGATACGCATCGTAAACAAGACTCACCAATATTCAAATATAACTAAATGAAAAAAAAAGAACCTGTCTAAGGAGTAAATCTGTGTATATATCAAGGAGAGATTGAATAAATAAGGAGTATCAAAAACATAATTAGACTTAGACAAACTTAAATGATCCACAAGGGGACATTGTTCCACTCAGTAGCTCAGTTAGAAAGGATGGAAAGGGTAAGGATGGAAAGGATAATATAGGTATAAAGTAGAGTAGTGGAATTTCTGACCTTTATACCATATTTTGTGTCTGTTTTAGTCCAAAAAGAAAGTCTATCTAAAAGCCTCTGATTCACTGGAAGAGCATATGTAGGGGAAAAGTTGAATTTGTTGTCGCTCTAACCATTCTACAAAATGCTTTGTTTGTTATGACTAAGGGATCCACAGTTGTTCTGGAGCAAGCAGTTGCAAAACAAACTGTGTGTAATGTTACACATATTACATATACTTGTTAAATAAAGCCTCTGTCTTGTTTTAGTGAATACTTAGGCCTACTGGGCTACTACTGTACTTTTATGGTGGTACTCAGAGAGCTAAATCTTTTTTTTTTGAGGTGGTACTTGGTGAAAAATGTTTGAAAACCACGGATACGTATCGTAAACAAGACTCACAAATATTCAAATATAACTAAATGAAAAAAAAGAACCTGTCTAAGGAGTAAATCTGTGTACATGTCAAGGAGAGACTGGGGCGGTATAGCTCAGTTGGAAGCGCGGCCATGCCAGCAACTTGAGGGTTGCAGGTTCGATCCCCGCTTCTGCCATCCTAGTCACTGCCGTTGTGTCCTTGGGCAAAACACTTTACCCACCTGCTCCCAGTGGCACCCACACTGGTTTAAATGTAAAAATTAGATATTGGGTTTCACTATGTAAAGCGCTTTGAGTCACTTTGAGGAAAGCGCTATATAAATATAATTCACTTCAATAAATAAGGAGTATCAAAAACATAATTAGACTTAGACTTAGACAAACTTAAATGATCCACAAAGGACATTGTTCCACTCAGTAGCTCAGTTAGAAAGGATGGAAAGGGTAAGCATGCAAAGGATAATGCAGTTATAAAGTAGTGTAGTGGAATTTCTGACTTTTATACCATATTTTGTGTCTGTTTTAGTCCAAAAAAAAGAAAGTCTATCTAAAAGCCTCTAATTCACTGGAAGAGCATATGTAGGGGAAAGTGAAATTGTGGTCGCTTTGTTATGACTAAGGGATCCACAGTTGTTCTGGAGCAAGCAGTTGCAAAACAAAAAGACCTTGACACATGAGGGAAACATATAAAAAGCCAGTAGACCAATATTTGATATGATTTGCATGATTTTGCTTGATTCTGGATCCTTCGGAGGATGCTTTCTGTTTGCATTGGCAATTCAATCCAACTTTTGAATATGGGTAAATAAAACTTTTATACTAAAAGCACTTTGTTTGCTGTGTAAGCTTCGGGCCAATCCACCACAGTAGACTAAAAATGTATTGTACTAGCAATATCAACTATAACATATATGTAATATTTACATATGGTAAATGGTATATACTGATATATTATATTTTTATAGAATACATAACAATTTTAAAGTTTAAGTACCAATGATCGTCACACACGCGCGAGGTGTGGCGAAATTATTCTCTGCATTTGACCCATCACCCTTAATGACCCCCTGAGAGGTGAGGGGAGCAGTGAGCAGCAGCGGTGGGCGCGCCCGGATATAATTTTTGGTGATTTGATGCTGAGTGTCAAGCAGGGAGGTAGCGGGTCCCATTTTATAGTCTTTGGTATGACTCGGCCGGGGTTTGAACTCACGACCTACCCATGTCAGGGCCGACACTCTAACCACCAGACCACTGAAAATAATGTAGTTTAAAAAATGTTTAAATTTAGTCACAATGTTTTATTCAAAACTTTACCTTCAGTGTAACCAAATAATTTCCAGCTATTTCAAAATAACTTAAAAATATTCCAAAGTCTTTTTTATTTTTGAATAGTAAACAAAGATGAGAATACTGTAATACTAAAGGCAAACATTACATTTTAACGTCAGGCTAGGTTAGCAGCACTAGCGTATCTATATGAGCTACATACCAACATTACATTTTACCATCATGCTAGGTTAGCAACACTAGCGTATCTATGTGAGCTACATACCAACATTACATTTTACCATCATGCTAGGTTAGCAACACTAGCGTATCTATGTGAGCTACATGCTAACATTACATTTTTAGCATCACACTAGGTTAGCAACACTAGCGTATCTATGTGAACTACATGCCAACATTACATTTTAGCATCACGCTAGGTTAGCAACACTGGCAAATCTATGTGAGCTACATGCCAACATTACATTTTACCATCTTGCTAGGTTAGCAGCACTAGCGTATCTATGTGAGCTACATGCCAACATTACATTTTTAGCATCACGCTAGGTTAGCAACACTAGCGTATCTATGTAAACTACATGCTAACATTACATTTTAGCATCATGCTAGGTTAGCAACACTAGCAAAGATATGTGCGCTACATGCTAACATTACTTTTTAACATCATGCTAGGTAATCACCACAAGCATATATATAATAATAATAATAATAATAATATTGGATTAGATTTATATCGCGCTTTTCTATAGTTAGATACTCAAAGCGCTCACAGAGAAGTGGGAACCCATCATTCATTCACACCTACTGGTGGTAAGCTACATCTGTAGCCACAGCTGCCCTGGTGAGCTAAATGCTAACATTACATTTTAACATCATGCTAGAGTCTGTGATGAGGTGGATACTTGTCCAGGGTGTACCCTGCCTTCCGCCCGAAACGCAGCTGAGATAGTCTCCAGCGACCCCCCCCCCTGCAACCTCCAAAAGGCACAAGCGGTAGAAGATTGATGTATGCATATATTACATATATTGTGCAATTATTTTTTTATGAATATTTATTCATTTTAATCACAAATGCAGTTTTTTCTCCTGGTTGTTACATGATGTCTGCTGTATACTATGGGCTGTTTGTTCTATAAGGGACAGAGTGGCCTTAGAGAGTGAACAATGGGACTTTTGACAGTGTTCCTACTCACTTAGGCCGGAAGTGCAGGTCACAGGGGGTCACATTATTTAAGTATAAATAATTATCAGAGATTTATGTGACGCGTAGCAAGCAGACTGCTACAAAAAATAAGGACCATTGTGTGATCAAACAAGAAGCTGCTTGTTAATCTAACTGCTAAGCAACAGCACCCTCTAGTGGACATTTTGGCATACTGCTCCTGTAAACCCTAATCTAACTGCTAAGCAACAGCACTCTCTAGTGGACAATTTGGCATACTGCTCTTGTAAACACTAATCTCACTGTTAAGCAACAGTACCCTCTAGTGGACAATCTAATACACTGCAAGTATCCTATTGTTTTCTCATCATACATTTAAATAAAAATATAGTAGTTTTGCTTAACACAACCATAGAGTGACTCATTTTACGATATTAGTATTATATTCGTGCTTTGTATTTTGCACTGAACCGTGTTTTTAACGATAATGAAGTTCATGTTATACCTTTTTGAAAAGCTCCACACGCTGTCTATTGGTCAAACACGCCTCCTTTTTCTTCTTCTCTTCCTCCTTTTTCTTCTTCACCTCAGTAAGAAGGCTGGAAATGATAGTAGGCAACATTTATTTATCAATCTGGTCATATATATATATATATTTCTTATTGTGAACTCACCGATTTGTCCGAAGCTCTTTGGCTTTCCCTGAAGCAGCAGCAGAGACTCCCTCTGTAGGTTTGGACAGATGACCTAAAAGATACCCAAAGAAGAACATAAATCTATATTTTTGTGGCCAATATATCTAGGGTATTAGCTTTTTCTATCACTATAAAAAAAATAATGAAGCTTCATTTTATATATTGTTTTAATTTATATTTGTAAAACATTTTAACGGGCCTGCTATCTGTGGTTGGAACCGATTGAAGCTAAAAAGGCTAGCATAAAATGTTAGCATGCTAATGTTAGCATTATCACATAATAAACTTTGGCATACTTTTAAAATGTGTACTTCTCGGTTTTAAGGAAGAAAACTAGCTTAAAACCTAACATGCAATGTTAGCATGCTAATGTTAGCATAATGATATAGGAAATGTTAGCGTACTTATAAAATTACGCTTAGTATCGGAAAGGATGATTTTTGGGTTCATATAAAAAATTTGCAAAAATGTAAGCATGCTAACACAGGCGATGTTAGCATACTTCTAAGATGGTATCGTGTATCCAAAGCCATAATTTGTAGGTTTAAATAAATAGTTAGCCAAAGTTGTAGCATAAAAAGTTAGCATGCTAACATAGAAAAAGTTAACATACTTCTAAGACGGCGCCAAATATCAAAAGCCTTGACATTTAGGTTTAAACAAAGAAATTGAGCTTAAATGCTACCGTAAAGCGTTAACATGGTAACCTTAAAATGCTGGTACAGGATATGTTAGCGTACTTCTAAGATGGCGGCAAGTATCGAAAACATAATTTTTAGGTTTATACAAAAAATTTTAAGCAAAAATGCCTACTATAAAATGTAAGTATGCTAACACAAGAGATGTTAGCATCCTCCCTAAGGGTCTCAAGTATCAAAAAGCCGTAATTTGTAGGTTGAAATAAATACAATTTGCTAAAATGCCAGCATAAAACGTTAGCATGTAAACATAGGAGAAGTTAAATACTGCTAAGTTTGCGCCAAGTATCAAAATTCACAATTTTTAGATTTAAAGATACAAAATCAGCTAAAAAATCAATGATAAAACATTAGCATCCTAAAAGTAGCAGGATGACAAAGACCAAAGTCAAAATATATATATTTTTAATTTATTTATGTAGTATATCTAAAATTTAATTGAAATTTTCCAGATCCAATTTGACGCTACAAAGTTAGCATGCTAATGTTAGCATGGTAATAAAGGAAATGTTAGCGTACTTCAAAGATGGCGCTACGTATCGAACAACATGATTTTTAGGTTTGCATAAACAATTCGCAAAAATGCTAACAAAAAATGTCAGCATGCTAACATAGGAGATGTAGCATATTTCTAAGATGGTCTCAAGTATTAAAAGCCATTATTTGTAGGTTTAAATAAATAGAGTTAGCCAAAATGCCAGAATAAAAAGTTAGCATGCTAACATAAAAAAAGTACTTCAAAGACGGCGCCAAGTATCAAAAGCCTTGACATTTGGGTTTGAACTAATAAAATTAGCTTAAATGCTAGCCTAAAACGTTAACATGGCAACGCTAAAATGCTGATATAGGAAATATTAGCTGTTAGAATGATTATTTGTAAGTTATCACACAACTCATATGCTTAAAGGCCGTTGCTATAGTTATTATCAGTCGTGCTGAAGTTGTAATTTTCTATCCGTGCAAAGGGACAAGTCGCAATCCAAGATTGTGAGTCGTCTCGTATCAGTGTTTGTGTCCAGACTACTGACTGCCAAGGGCAAACATAGAGTGCCTTGACGCAGACAAGCAGAGACAGGGCGATATCGCGAGTGTCAGCACATTTCCTTTTCATTAATAATCATATATTGTGTCTAACTGGGGCTGCTGAAATTACACCCCTTCCTTCAGAAGCTAGGGACCTCCCGAATAAATAGAGGAGCACATGGGCTGTGCCTTGGAGCGTATGTTGGAACTGTAACTAGGTGTACAGCCCCATACGTCTCTCCTCATGAGCAAAATTTAACTTTGTCTCTGCATGATTCCTTGCTTCTTGTCTGTTTAATAGATGTCATCAGTGTTTGAACCTGATACTGATAATACCTCTAAAATGGGGCCAAATAGAGAAAAACATGATTTTTAGGTGTATACAATTTTTTTTTTGCAAAAATGCCTAAAAATGCCATAAAATGTGAGAGGGTCTCAAGTATCAAACGCCATTATTTGTAGGTTTGAATAAATAACATTTGCTAAAATTCTAGCATAAGAAGTTAGCATGTAAATCATATGAGAAGTTAACATGCTTCTAAGATGGCAAAAAGTACCAAAATCCATGATTTTTAGGTTTAAACATACAAAATTAGCTAAAAATAAATAAATAAAGGAGACACGTTAGCATCCTAATATTAGCATGGTGACAAAAAACAAAGGTGAAAATATATATTTTGAAATTATTTATGTAGATTAACTAAAATGTTATCGAAATTTTCCAATTTTTACATTTACAAAATGTGAGCAAATTTTGCTGGGTCAAAAGTATACATACAGAAATATTAATATTTGCTTACATGTCCTTTGGCAAGTTTCACTGCAATAAGTCGCTTTTGGTAGCCATCCACAAGCTTCTGGTTGAAGTTTTGGACCACTCCTCTTGACAAAATTGGTACAGTTCAGCTAAATGTGTTGGTTTTCTGACATGGACTTGTTTCTTCAGCATTGTCCACTCATTTAAAGCCAGGATTTTTCTTTAATCTGATCACAGAAATTTCCTCCTGAAGGTCTTATCTTTGTCCATGTGATGTCAGATGAAACAAAAATGTCCCTGTTTGTCCACAACACCCAGCAATATGTTTGGAGGAGAAAAGGTGAGGCCTTTAATCCCAGGAACACCATGCATACCGCCAAGCATGGTGGTGGTATTGCTGCCAATAGAACTGGTGCTCTACAGAGAGTAAACGGGACAATGAGAAAGGAGGACTACCTCCAAATTCTTCAGGAAAACCTAAAATCATCAACCCGGAGGTTGGGTCTTGGGCACAGTTGGGTGTTCCAACAGGACAATGATTGTATGGAATATGTACTGTACTGTGCAATCTACTAATAAAAGTTTCAATCAATCAACCAAAACCCCAAACACACATCAAAAGTGGTAAAGGAATGGCTAAACCAAGCTACAGTTAAAGTTTTGGGGGTGTGGGGGGGTTAAAGAAACTGATTTTGTTGAAAAGCTGGACCTCTGCAGAGATTCTTCCTCAAAAGCAAATAAAACATCCTACTCAGACTCTCTAAATGCACCCCCAAAAAATAGAAAATGTCAACATATAAACAGGGTTGGCGCTAGGAATTTTCAAAATGGGGTCCCAGGGACCCCATCAAGTCATAAAAATGGGGTCCAACAGTTCACTTTTTCGTGAGCATTTTGAAAACATTATCTGTGTCCATGTGATGTCAGATTAAACAAAAACTGAGCCGTTTGTCCACAACACCCAGCAATATGTTTGGAGGAGAAAAGGTCAGGCCTTTAATCCCAGGAACACCATGCATACCGCCAAGCATGGTGGTGGTAGTATTATGCTCTGGGCCCGTTTTGCTGCCAATGGGGCTTGTGTTTTAAACGGGACAATGAAAAAGGAGTATTACCTCCAAATTCTTCAGGAGAACCTAAAATCATCAACCCGGAGGTTGGGTCTTGGGCACAGTTGGTTAAAGAAACTGATTTTGTTGAAAAGCTGGACCTCTGCAGAGATTCCTCCTCAAAAGCAAATAAAACATCTTACTCAGACTCTCTAAATGCACCCCAAAAAAAAAAAAAATGTCAACATATAAACAGTGTTGGCGCTAGGAATTTTCAAAATGGGTTTCCCAGGGACTCCATCAACTCATAAAAATGGGGTCCAACAGTTAACCTTTTTGTGAGCATTTTGAAAACATTATCTGTGTCCATGTGATGTCAGATGAAACAAAAATTGAGCCGTTTGTCCACAACACCCAGCAATATGTTTGGAGGAGAAAAGGTCAGGCCTTTAATCCCAAGAACACCATGCATACCGCCAAGCATGGTGGTGGTAGTATTATGTTCTGGGCCCGTTTTGCTGCCAATGGGAGCGGTGTTTTAAACGGGACAATGAAAAAGGAGGATTACCTCCAAATTCTTCAGGAAAACCTAAAATCATCAACCTGGAGGTTGAGTCTTGGGCACAGTTGGTTAAAGAAACTGATTTTGTTGAAAAGCTGGACCTCTGCAGAGATTCCTCCTCAAAAGCAAATAAAACATCTTACTCAGACTCTCTAAATGCACCCAGAAAAAAAAAAAGTCAACATATAAACAGTGTTGGCGCTAGGAATTTTCAAAATGGGGTCCCAGGGACCCCATCAAGTCATAAAAATGGGGTCCAACAGTCCACTTTTTTGTGAGCATTTTGAAAACATTATCTGTGTCCATGTGATGTCAGATGAAACAAAAATTGAGCCGTTTGTCCACAACACCCAGCAATATGTTCGGAGGAGAAAAGGTCAGGCCTTTAATCCCAGGAACACCATGCATACCGTCAAGCATGGTGGTGGTAGTATTATGCTCTGGGCCCGTTTTGCTGCCAATGGGGCTTGTGTTTTAAACGGGACAATGAAAAAGGAGGATTACCTCCAAATTCTTCAGGAGAACCTAAAATCATCAACCCGGAGGTTGGGTCTTGGGCACAGTTGGTTAAAGAAACTGATTTTGTTGAAAAGCTGGACCTCTGCAGCGATTCCTCCTCCAAAGCAAATAAAACATCTTACTCAGACTCTCTAAATGCACCCCAAAAAAAAAAAAAATGTCAACATATAAACAGTGTTGGCGCTAGGAATTTTCAAAATGGGGTCCCAGGGACCCCATCAAGTCATAAAAATGGGGTCCAACAGTTCACTTTTTTGTGAGCATTTTGAAAACATTATCTGTGTCCATGTGATGTCAGATGAAACAAAAACTGAGCCGTTTGTCCACAACACCCAGCAATATGTTTAGAGGAGAAAAGGTCAGGCCTTTAATCCCAGGAACACCATGCATACCGCCAAGCATGGTGGTGGTAGTATTATGTTCTGAGCCCGTTTTGCTGCCAATGGGGCTTGTGTTTTAAATGGGACAATGAAAAAGGAGGATTACCTCCAAATTCTTCAGGAAAACCTAAAATCATCAACCCGGAGGTTGGGTCTTGGGCACAGTTGGTTAAAGAAACTGATTTTGTTGAAAAGCTGGACCTCTGCAGAGATTCTTCCTCAAAAGCAAATAAAACATCCTACTCAGACTCTCTAAATGCACCCCCAAAAAATAGAAAATGTCAACATATAAACAGTGTTGGCGCTAGGAATTTTCAAAATGGGGTCCCAGGGACCCCATCAAGTCATAAAAATGGGGTCCAACAGTCCACTTTTTTGTGAGCATTTTGAAAACAATATCTGTGTCCATGTGATGTCAGATGAAACAAAAACTGAGCCGTTTGTCCACAACACCCAGCAATATGTTTGGAGGAGAAAAGGTCAGGCCTTTAATCCCAGGAACACCATGCATACCGCCAAGCATGGTGGTGGTAGTATTATGTTCTGGGCCCGTTTTGCTGCCAATGGGAGCGGTGTTTTAAACGGGACAATGAAAAAGGAGGATTACCTCCAAATTCTTCAGGAAAACCTAAAATCATCAACCTGGAGGTTGAGTCTTGGGCACAGTTGGTTAAAGAAACTGATTTTGTTGAAAAGCTGGACCTCTGCAGAGATTCCTCCTCAAAAGCAAATAAAACATCTTACTCAGACTCTCTAAATGCACCCAGAAAAAAAAAAAGTCAACATATAAACAGTGTTGGCGCTAGGAATTTTCAAAATGGGGTCCCAGGGACCCCATCAAGTCATAAAAATGGGGTCCAACAGTCCACTTTTTTGTGAGCATTTTGAAAACATTATCTGTGTCCATGTGATGTCAGATGAAACAAAAATTGAGCCGTTTGTCCACAACACCCAGCAATATGTTCGGAGGAGAAAAGGTCAGGCCTTTAATTCCAGGAACACCATGCATACCGTCAAGCATGGTGGTGGTAGTATTATGCTCTGGGCCCGTTTTGCTGCCAATGGGGCTTGTGTTTTAAACGGGACAATGAAAAAGGAGGATTACCTCCAAATTCTTCAGGAGAACCTAAAATCATCAACCCGGAGGTTGGGTCTTGGGCACAGTTGGTTAAAGAAACTGATTTTGTTGAAAAGCTGGACCTCTGCAGCGATTCCTCCTCCAAAGCAAATAAAACATCTTACTCAGACTCTCTAAATGCACCCCAAAAAAAAAAAAATGTCAACATATAAACAGTGTTGGCGCTAGGAATTTTCAAAATGGGGTCCCAGGGACCCCATCAAGTCATAAAAATGGGGTCCAACAGTTCACTTTTTTGTGAGCATTTTGAAAACATTATCTGTGTCCATGTGATGTCAGATGAAACAAAAACTGAGCCGTTTGTCCACAACACCCAGCAATATGTTTAGAGGAGAAAAGGTCAGGCCTTTAATCCCAGGAACACCATGCATACCGCCAAGCATGGTGGTGGTAGTATTATGTTCTGAGCCCGTTTTGCTGCCAATGGGGCTTGTGTTTTAAATGGGACAATGAAAAAGGAGGATTACCTCCAAATTCTTCAGGAAAACCTAAAATCATCAACCCGGAGGTTGGGTCTTGGGCACAGTTGGTTAAAGAAACTGATTTTGTTGAAAAGCTGGACCTCTGCAGAGATTCTTCCTCAAAAGCAAATAAAACATCCTACTCAGACTCTCTAAATGCACCCCCAAAAAATAGAAAATGTCAACATATAAACAGTGTTGGCGCTAGGAATTTTCAAAATGGGGTCCCAGGGACCCCATCAAGTCATAAAAATGGGGTCCAACAGTCCACTTTTTTGTGAGCATTTTGAAAACAATATCTGTGTCCATGTGATGTCAGATGAAACAAAAACTGAGCCGTTTGTCCACAACACCCAGCAATATGTTTGGAGGAGAAAAGGTCGGGCCTTTAATCCCAAGAACACCATGCATACCGCCAAGCATGGTGGTGGTAGTATTATGTTCTGGGCCCGTTTTGCTGCCAATGGGGCTTGTGTTTTAAACGGGACAACGAAAAAGGAGGATTACCTCCAAATTCTTCAGGAGAACCTAAAATCATCAACCCGGAGGTTGGGTCTTGGGCACAGTTGGGTGTTCCAACAGGACAATAATTGTACGGAATATGTACTGTACTGTGCAATCTACTAATAAAAGTTTCAATCAATCAACCAAAACCCCAAACACACATCAAAAGTGGTAAAGGAATGGCTAAACCAAGCTACAGTTAAAGTTTTGGGGGTGTGGGGGGGTTAAAGAAACTGATTTTGTTGAAAAGCTGGACCTCTGCAGAGATTTTTCTTTAAAAGCAAATAAAACATCTTACTCAGACTCTCTAAATGCACCCAAAAAAAAAAAAAAGTCAACATATAAACAGTGTTGGCGCTAAGAATTTTCAAAATGGGGTCCCAGGGACTCCATCAACTCATAAAAATGGGGTCCAACAGTTCACTTTTTTGTGAGCATTTTGGAAACATTATCTGTGTCCATGTGATGTCAGATGAAACAAAAATTGAGCCGTTTGTCCACAACACCCAGCAATATGTTTGGATGAGAAAAGGTCAGGCCTTTAATCCCAGGAACACCATGCATACCGCCAAGTACGGTGGTGGTAGTATTATGTTCTGGGCCCCGTTTTGCTGCCAATGGGGCTTGTGTTTTAAACGGGACAATGAAAAAGGAGGATTACCTCCAAATTCTTCAGGAAAACCTAAAATCATCAACCCGGAGGTTGAGTCTTGGGCACAGTTGGTTAAAGAAACTGATTTTGTTGAAAAGCTGGACCTCTGCAGAGATTCCTCCTCAAAAGCAAATAAAACATCTTACTCAGACTCTCTAAATGCACCCAAAAAAAAAAAAAAAAGTCAACATATAAACAGTGTTGGCGCTAGGAATTTTCAAAATGGGGTCCCAGGGACCCCATCAAGTCATAAAAATGGGGTCCAACAGTTCACTTTTTTGTGAGCATTTTGAAAACATTATCTGTGTCCATGTGATGTCAGATGAAACAAAAATTGAGCCGTTTGTCCACAACACCCAGCAATATGTTTGGAGGAGAAAAGGTCAGGCCTTTAATCCCAGGAACACCATGCATACCGCCAAGTACGGTGGTGGTAGTACTATGTTCTGGGCCCGTTTTGCTGCCAATGGGGCTTGTGTTTTAAACGGGACAATGAAAAAGGAGGATTACCTCCAAATTCTTCAGGAGAACCTAAAATCATCAACCTGGAGGTTGAGTCTTGGGCACAGTTGGTTAAAGAAACTGATTTTGTTGAAAAGCTGGACCTCTGCAGAGATTCCTCCTCAAAAGCAAATAAAACATCTTACTCAGACTCTCTAAATGCACCCCAAAAAAAAAAAAATGTCAACATATAAACAGTGTTGGCGCTAGGAATTTTCAAAATGGGGTCCCAGGGACCCCATTAAGTCATAAAAATGGGGTCCAACAGTAAACTTTTGACCACGACTGTATATTTTTCATAAAGAAAAACGTTTTCCTGCACTGCTGTTGTTGGTGTAGCTTTCAACAACGGCCACATGAGGGCAGCAAAACCCCGTAAAAAGTGCCCTAAAGCTCAATGCTGAAATAACAACAGTACTGTTTATGTTTGGGGGAGGCATAGCTCGGTTGGTAGAGTGGCCGTGCCAGCAACTTGCGGGTCGCAGGTTCGATTTCCGCTTCCACCATCCTAGTCACTGCCATTGTGTCCTTGGGCAAGGCACTTTACCCACCTGCTCCCAGTGCCACCCACACTGGTTTAAGTGTAACTTAGATATTGGGGTTCATTATGTAAAGCACTTTGAGTCACTAGAGAAAAGCGCTATATTAATATAATTCACATGTTATGCATATATGTATATTTTTTTTCACACTTCAAGCCTAAAAAATAGTGAACCCCTCTATAAAAATAAAAATAAACTTCCCTAAATACATTTTGGATGTTGGCTGGTTAATTTAGTCGCTTGTGTACAATTTATAATGGCTCCTAGTAATATATGGTAGTTTTTTAAGGTGAGCATTTAAGTCTCAGCTTAAAACTCATCTGTATACTCTAGCCTTTAAATAGACCTCCTTTTTAGACCAGTTGATCTGCCGCTTCTTTTCTTTCTCCTATGTCCCCCCCTCCCTTGTGGAGGGGGTCCGGTCCGATAACCATGGATGAAGTACTGGCTGTCCAGAGTCGAGACCCAGGATGGACCGCTCGCCTGTATCGGTTGGGGACATCTCTACGCTGCTGATCCGCCTCCGCTTGAGATGGTTTCCTGTGGACGGGACTCTCGCTGCTGTGTTGGAGCCACTATGGATTGAACTTCCACAGTATCATGTTAGACCCGCTCGACATCCATTGCTTTCGGTCCCCTAGAGGGGGGCGGGGGGGAGGGGTTGCCCACATCTGAGGTCCTCTCCAAGGTTTCTCATAGTCAGCATTGTCACTGGCGTCCCACTGGATGTAAATTCTCCCTGCCCACTGGGTGTGAGTTTTCCTTGCCCTTTTGTGGGTTCTTCCGCGGATGTTGTAGTCGTAATGATTTGTGCAGCCCTTTGAGACATTTGTGATTTGGGGCTATATAAATAAACATTGATTGATTGATTGATTGATTATAATACAAACCACGTTTCCATACGAGTTGGGAAATTGTGTTAGATGTAAATATAAACAGAATACAATGATTGGCAAATCATTTTCAACCCATATTCAGTTGAATATGCTACAAAGACAACATTTTTGATGTTCAAACTGATAAATATATATATTTTTTTGCAAATAATCATTCACTTTAGAATTTAATGCCAGCAACACGTGACAAAGAAGTTGGGAAAGGTGGCAATAAATACTGATAAACTTGAGGAATGCTCATCAAACACTTATTTGGAACATCCCACAGGTGTGCAGGCTAATTGGGAACAGGTGGGTGCCATGATTGGGTATAAAAACAGCTTCCCCAAAAAAATGCTCAGTCTTTCACATGAAAGGATGGGGCGAGGTACACCCCTTTGTCCACAACTGCGTGAGCAAATAGTCAAACAGTTTAAGAACAACGTTTCTCAAAGTGCAATTGCAAGAAATTTAGGGATTTCAACATCTACGGTCCATAATATCATCAAAAGGTTCAGAGAATCTGGAGAAATCACTCCACGTAAGCGGCATGGCCGGAAACCAACATTGAATGGCGGTGACCTTCGATCCCTCTGACGGCACTGTATCAAAAACCGACATCAATCTCTAAAGGATATCACCACATGGGCTCAGGAACACTGCAGAAAACCACTGTCATTGAATACAGTTGGTCGCTACATCTGTAAGTGCAAGTTAAAGCTCTACCATGCAAAGCGAAAGCCATTTATCAACAACATCCAGAAACGCCGCCGGCTTCTCTGGGCCTGAGATCAACCAAGACGGACTGATGCAAAGTGGAAAAGTGTTCTGTGGTCTGACGAGTCCACATTACAAATTGTTTTTGAAAATATTCAACATTGTGTCATCCGGACCAAAGGGGAAGCGAAACATCCAGACTGTTATCGACGCAAAGTTCAAAAGCCAGCATCTGTGATGGTATGGGGGTGCATTAGTGCCCAAGGCATGGGTAACTTACACATCTGTGAAGGCACCATTAATGCTGAAAGGTACATACAGGTTTTGGAACAACATATGCTGCCATCTAAGCGCCGTATTTTTCATGGACGCCCCTGCTTATTTCAGCAAGACAATGCCAAGCCACATTCAGCATGTGTTACAACAGCGTGGCTTCGTAAAAAAAACAGTGCGGGTACTTTCCTGGCCCGCCTGCAGTCCAGACCTGTCTCCCATGGAAAATGTGTGGCGCATTATGAAGCGTAAAATACGACAGCGGAGACCCCGGACTGTTGAAGTGAAGTGAATTATATTTATATAGCGCTTTTCTCTAGTGACTCAAAGCGCTTTACATAGTGAAACCCAATATCCAAGTTACATTTAAACCAGTGTGGGTGGCACTGGGAGCATGCGGGTAAAGTGTCTTGCCCAAGGACACAACGGCAGTGACTAGGATGGCGGAAGCGGGAATCGAACCTGCAACCCTCAAGTTGCTGGCACGGCCACTCTACCAACCGAGCTATACCGCCCCTGTTGAACGACTGAAGCTCTACATAAAACAAGAATGGGAAAGAAATCCACTTTCAAAGCTTCAACAATTAGTTTCCTCAGTTCCCAAACGTTTATTGAGTGTTGTTAAAAGAAAAGGTGATGTAACACAGTGGTGAACATGCCCTTTCCCAACTACTTTGGCATGTGCTGCAGCCATGAAATTCTAAGGTAATTATTACTTGCAAAAAAAAAAATGTTTATCAGTTTGAACATCAAATATGTTGTCTTTGTAGTGCATTCAACTGAATATGGGTTGAAAATGATTTGTAAATCATTGTATTCCGTTTATATTTACATCAAACGCAATTTCCCAACTCATATGGAAACGGGGTTTGTAGGTACAAACAGCATCAAGGGTTGGAATTGGGGGTTAAATCACAAAAAAAAAAGATTCCCGGGCGCGACCACCTCTGCCGCTCACTGCTCCCCTCACCTCCCAAGGGGTGATCAAGGCTGATGGGTCAAATGCAGAGAATAATTTCGCCTCGCTTAGTGTGTGTGTGTGTGTGTGTGTGTGTGTGTGTGTGTGTGTGTGACAATCATGGGTACTTTAATGTTAATATAAGAGGTGGTACCATTGGTGGACCAGGCCTTCTGGGCTCCTCTCTGCCTGCGAGGAGCATGCGTTTGTGGGCCCGCGGTCCTGGATCGCTGCCTCCTCTCCTGGGCTTTACGTCCCAGCTGCTGCACTCGTTCCTGGGAGCGAGTGATGAAGTGTGGCCTGGACCTCCTCAGTGCTTCCTGCAGACAGCAAAACTATTAATATTCCTCACATGCATGGCTCTTGCAACCATCGTTACTTGGCTTTTTTTTAAAACCACCTCACGTAATCAAACACGAGGCAGAATTAAAAGCATGCGCCACGGAGTCGAAATCCAAACAACAATGTCTTTTTTCAACATTTTGTTCCGTGACAAATCCTGGTGAGGCTTTTAAAATGGATTGGGGGGTAAAAACATTAACAAGTACACATTTTTTTTTCATGTGTGTGTTCTTTGTATTTCTACCCTTCTTGAGGCATAAACCAGGAAAAGTAGCTTCCATATGAGGAGGTGTGAACAGAGTTAGGACATAATTCATGGTCCCAGTTCAGAAAACCATTGCATCTAATAAAATAATGTCTCATTTTCAACCCTGGTGGTGAAATCTGTCAAAATGAGGGTGATCCCAAAAAGGAGGGAGTTTTCAAATTGACTGTGTGTCGGTTTTAGAAGTGCTCCCCCTCTGGTCAACATATGAAATAACAAGTGTGTGTAAAAAATTGAAGTACTCCCCCTCTGGCCAACATATGTAATAACAAGTGTGTGTAAGAAATTTAAATGAGTCCCCTTTGGCCAAAATTAATAAAAAAATAAATAAAATGAATATATATATAGAGGCATACTTAAAAATGATCCCCCTTTGGTCAACATATGAAATAACAAGTGTGGGTAAAAATTTTAAGTGGTCCCCTTTGGCCAAAATCAATAAAAATACATATGTATTTAGAGACATACTTAAAAGTGCTCCACCTCTGGACAACATATGAAATAACAAGTATGGGTAAAAATTTGAAGAGCTCCCCCTCTGGCCAACATATGTAATAACAAGTGTGTGTAAGAAATTTAAATGAGTCCCCTTTGGAAAAAATTTATAAAAAATAAATAAAATGAATATATATATAGAGGCATACTTAAAAATGATCCCCCTTTTGTCAACATATGAAATAACAAGTGTGGGTAAAAATTTTAAGTGCTCCCCTTTGGCCAAAATCAATACAAATAAATATATATTTAGAGACATACTTAAAAGTGCTCCACCTCTGGACAACATATGAAATAACAAGTGTGCGTAAAAATTTTAAGTGCTCCCCCTCTGGCCAACATATGTAATAACAAGTGTGTTTAAGAAATTTAAATGTGTCCCCTTTGGCCAAAATTAATGAAAATAAATAAAATTAATATATATATAGAGGCATACTTAAAAATGACCCCCCTCTAGTCAACATATGAAATAACAAGTGTGGGTCAAAATTTTAAGTGCTCCCTTTGGCCAAAATCAATACAAATAAATATGTATTTAGAGATATACTTAAAAGTGCTCCACCTCTGGTCAACATATGTAATAACAAGTGTGTGTAAGAAATTTAAATGAGTCCCCTTTGGCCAAAATTAATAAAAATAAATATATATAGAGAGGCATACTTAAAAACGACCCCCCTCCGGTCAACATATGAAATAACAAGTGAGGATCAAAATTTTAAGTGCTCCCTTTGGCCAAAATCAATACAAATAAATATGTATTTAGAGACATACTTAAAAGTGCTCCCCCTCTGGTCAACATATGAAATAAAAAGTGTGGGTAAAAATTTTAAGTACTCCCCCTCTGGCCAACATATATAATAACAAGTGTGTGTAAGAAATTTAAATGCGTCCCCTTTGGCCAAAATTAATGAAAATAAATAAAATATATATATATATATATAGAGACATACTTAAAAATGATCCCCCTCTGGTCAACATATGAAATAACAAGTGTGGGTCAAAATTTTAAGTGCTCCCTTTGGCCAAAATCAATACAAATAAATATGTATTTAGAGACATACTTAAAAGTGCTCCACCTCTGGCCAACATATGAAATAACAAGTGTGGGTAAAAATTTGAAGAGCTCCCCCTCTGGCCAACATATGTAATAACAAGTGTGTGTAAGAAATTTAAATGAGTGCCCTTTGGAAAAAAATTATAAAAATAAATAAAATGAATATATATATAGAGGCATACTTAAAAATGATCCCCCTTTGGTCAACATATGAAATAACAAGTGTGGGTAAACATTTTAAGTGCTCCCCCTCTGGCCAACATATGTAATAACAAGTGTGTGTAAGAAATTTAAATGAGTCCCCTTTGGACAAAATTAATAAAAATATATAAAATGAATATATATATAGAGGCATACTTAAAGATGATCCCCCTCTGGTCAACATATGAAATAACAAGTGTGGGTCAAAATTTTAAGTGCTCCCTTTGGCCAAAATCAATACAAATAAATATGTATTTAGAGACATACTTAAAAGTGCTCCCCCTCTGGTCAACATATGAAATAACAAGTGTGTGTAAAAATTTGAAGTGCTCCCCCTCTGGCCAACATATGTAATAACAAGTGTGTGTAAGAAATTGAAATGTGTCCCCTTTGGCCAAAATTAATAAAAAGAAATAAAATAAATATATAAATATATAGAGACATACTTAAAAATGATCCCCCTTTGGTCAACATATGAAATAACAAGTGTGGGTAAAAATGTTAAGTGCTCCCCTTCAGCCAAAATCAATACAAATAAATATGTATTTAGAGACATACTTAAAAGTGCTCCACCTCTGGACAACATATGAAATAACCAGTGTGTGTAAAAATTTGAAGTGCTCCCCCTCTGGCCAACTTATGTAATAACAAGTGTGTGTAAGAAATTTAAATGAGTCCCCTTTGGCCAAAATTAATAAAAATAAATAAAATAAATATATAAATATAGAGGCATACTTAAAAATTATCCCCGTTTTGTCAACATATGAAATAACAAGTGTGGGGCAAAATTTTAAGTGCTCCCTTTGGCCAAAATCAATACAAATAAATATGTATTTAGAGACATACTTAAAAGTGCTCCCCCTCTGGTCAACATATGAAATAACAAGTGTGTGTAAAAATTTGAAGTGCTCCCCCTCTGGCCAACATCTGTAATAACAAGTGTGTGTAAGAAATTTAAATGTGTCCCCTTTGGCCAAGATTAATAAAAATAAATAAAATAAACATATATATAGAGGCATACTTAAAAATGATCCCCCCTCCGGTCAACATATGAAATAACAAGTGTGGGTAAAAATTTTAAGTGCTCCCCTTCAGCCAAAATCAGTACAAATAAATATGTATTTAGAGACATACTTAAAAGTGCTCCACCTCTGGTCAACATATGAAATAACAAGTGTGTGTAAAAAATTTTAAATGCTCCCCCTCTGGCAAACAAATGTAATAATGAGTGTGTGTAAGGAACTGAAATGTGCCCCCTTTGGCCAGAATTAATAATAAATAAATATTTATATAGAGACATACTATAATACCTTGAAGTAAATAATGAAGATTAAAAACCAATTGCAAACAAAAAAATATACTGAAAGCTGTCTTTTTCTTACAATGTGTCGACTTTTTCGTATAAAATTGGGAACAATTTCTCATTTTCTGTTTCTGTAAAGTTGCAATATTTTCTCGTAAAATTATTACTTTTTAAAGCAAAATGGTGACATTTGTCCTGTAAAATTCGGACTTGTTTCACAAAATATATCCAACTTTTTAGTTGTGCTTGTAAAATTGTGAAATTATTTTGAGTAAAATTAGGACTTTTGTCATAATTTTGCCAAGTAAAATTCCAAAAATGTTTGTAATATTGCCAGAATTGCAAAGTTTTCTTATAAAACCGTGACTTTTGTCAAGTAAAAATACGACGCTTTTCAGAAAATTGCCAAAATGTTAAGGCTTTCTTGTAAAATTGCGACTGTTATTGAGTAAAATTCCAACTTTTATCATAATATTGCACAATTGTTCGGGTTTTCTTGTAAAATTTTGACTTGCGTTGAGTAAAATGTTGACTTTCATTATAATACTGCGAAAATTCTACGTTTTTCCTGTGAAATTGTGACCCCTTTCTGGTGAAATTCCAACAAATTTTTTACAACAAGCTCTTCAATATCTGCATATTATGTATATATTATTAATGTTGTTATTATTAATGGGGAGAAAAGTGCATTGTAAACATTATATTTTATTACAGATTTTTTAAATATTTGATTTTGTTCATATTTCTCTACATTTTACAAGTATTTATTTTTTCCAATAAATCTTTGTGTTGTTACTAATAATTTAATTAATTTTCTTTGCCTCTGTATGTTTAATAATGTTATGTTTCTTTACGAGTATTTTTTTTCTGCAGATATTGAAGTTTCTGTACTATTATTTTTATTTTACACCCTCTTCTAGATATATCCATCTGCTATGTTATCTTTCTTTCTTTCATTTTTTATTGTTATTTATTTTTTCTGCAAGTAATTCATTTGTGTTATGTTTACTTCCAAAAAATGCCTCTTTACCATTTTTTTTAATTCCCGGAAATATTTATATTATTATGTAAATTTTTCTTTCCTGGTCGGTGTATAATCCTTAGTGTTTCTGTAAATATTTAGTTAATGTTTCCTCACTAGTAATTATTTTATTATAAATGATGTTATTCATGTACACATTTAGTATTTGTTATATTTCTTGGGTAGTATGTTTACTATAGTTCGTCAGTTTAAAAAAAAATATATATCTTACGTTTCTACACTAGTAATTTTATTATATATTTTTTTTCTATAATTAAAACATTTTTGGCATGTTACTTTACCTGAAAATATTTCATTCACGTCATGTTTTTACACAGGTACTTTATAGTTTTTTTCTGAATTTTTTTTGATAAAATTAGGTTTCTTTAATTTTTATATTTCATATATGTATACAATTAAATTATTAATTAATTAAGTTAATTTGATATTGTATGTGTAATATAATATATAATTTAATAATAATAAAATAATATATTTTTTACATGTTTTATTTTTAATTATTTTAATTGTATTAAAAAAAATTCTGTGTATTATCAAAGTTTTTTTTTAAATAATTTTTTTCTACTATAAAATATGTATTAATGTACATATTAAGTTTCTTTAAAAGTCATTCATCATAGTAATTTAGAAAATAAAATAAAATATTCAGTTAAGTTTATGGCTCTTTGAAAATTTGCCTGTCAATGAATTTTATTTTTTAATTTGAAGAAAAATGGATAAATGTTACCAAAATTCATCTTCGACACAAATTTTATTTGATTTTTTTTTATTTTTTTAATACAACTGACAGTAACTTTATTTTGGACATATGTGACAAATAAACGCTTGAGGAAAAAATAAATAATAAATTGTATATCGGTCATCATCATAATTTACATAAAGCTAGTAATTATGCTTTTGTTTTGACGAATGATATCAGTTGTATATAATTTACTTCCTATTTCACTTACATATCACTATTGGTACTTCAGCGTTACTTAGTTGGTATCATATTGGTAAGAAAAAAATTCAGTATCGTCCATCATTAGTTTCCTGCTTACAAAAGTTGATATTATTTCGAATTAATTTATTTTTAAAGGGTTAACAAGTAAAAAGTTGGAATGTGATTCAACGGATTTTTTAAGTTGCTAATCCAAAAGCACTCGTCAGAGGCTCCGCCCCCTTGACCATATAAGGTAGTCCGCAGTTAGTTAGCTAGTCAGTAGTCAGAGACAGTCTTGTCTAACCTGATAATAACGTTGTAAAAAATATTGATTACCAAACATCAGTCATATTCATCATGATTTATTATTACCTGTAGAGAAATAGTCTCAAGTGGTGTTGGGAGGTCAGGACTGGGCGGGACAGGAAGTGTGTCTCGCCCCACGTCATGGCCTCCGTCGACGGGATTCTTCTTTTCGTGTTCTCCTCCGTCTAAGGAAAATACCCGTTATTGTTTCTGGAGATGGGATTCATGGATTTTTAAAGGGAGCTGGGGGTGTGTCGTGTTTGGAGGAAGAAAAATACTGAGTTGCATCCCAAGAACACCATACCTACTGTGAAGCATGGGGGTGGAAACATCATGCTTTGGGGCTGTTTTTCTGCTAAGGGGACAGGACGATTGATTCATCCGTGTTAAGGAAAGAATGAATGAGGCCATGTATCGTGAGATTTTGAGCCAAAACCTCCTTCCATCAGTGAGAGCTTTGAATGGTTGACCAAATACTTATTTTCCACCATAATTTACAAATAAATTCTTTAAAATTCCTACAATGTGAATTCCTGGATTTTTTTTTCACATTCTGTCTCTCACAGTTGAAGTGTACCTATGATGAACATTACAGACCTCTGTCATCATTTTAAGTGGGAGAACTTGCACAATCGCTGGCTGACTAAATAGTTTTTTGCCCCACTGTATATATATATATATATGTATTAGGGCTGGGCAACGATTAAAAATTTTAATCGAAGTTAATCGCACTATTTCTCTGATTAATCGCAATTAACTGCATTGTATACGCAAAGCCCAATAATGAATTCAAAAGTAGTGTGTAGTGCACCTTTATTGGAATATTCTCCCACATGAACAAAAGCACCAAAACATTTGTTGTGCAAACACAATTTAAATCAGTCCTTGTTAAACAGTAGCAGTTAAATAGCATATTTTATGAAAATCAACTCCAAAAAATGTAAATACAAACATTTAAGCTTATTGCCACTGCCAGGGTATTTAAGTTATCCTGTTTGTTATGGAAAATAAATATAATCTACATGCAAATCTCTGAGCCACAATCATAACATCTGAACAGGCAATTTCTGAGGAAACATTTTTTTTATCAGGGATCTTATGTTTAAAAAACCTATATTATAGGTAGTGGGCTGTTTTAGGGAATTTTTGATCAAATTATCTGTAGTAGCAATATTAATAATGTTGTGTTTATTCTGCGTAGTGCACTTAAAATAATTATGACCATATCTAGGAATTGATATGATGGGAATTTTCCGATTGTTTGCTTGGTGCTTTGATAAACTGAACGCATATACATGGTACTATATTGTGATGTTATGAGCCAGGGAAAAAAAGAACTACCCTACCCAGCATGCAACAGGAGTGAGGAGCATGCGCGGTAGCCCGGTATAGGTTGTGTCGCCATGACGGCATCTTGTATGTTGTGATATGCACGCTCTGAAAGTAAACGTTAAGAACTCAGCCAACACTCCTGGTCTGCATTATTCATAAATAGACAGACAACACATATACTCCGCTGCTTCACAGGCCGCTGGATGTAGCCGGCAAAGTATTCCCATGCTAGCTAGCCGGTCTAGCAAGCACGCCTCATTCAGTCCAAAACGGCCCGATCTATCCACATCCAGAATTGTCTGGCGGTCGTAAGTGATCCCGGAGTGACCACGCTGTAAGCCAGCCATGACATTTGCAGAATTGTCCGCTATTTTTGCCAAATGTTCCATCTTTACCAAGAGCCCCTCCACGCCGGGCGACGCCATCTTGTTAAGAAAAGGCGTTAACAAAATAAAAGCATGTAAACAACATACGCAAATGTGCGATAAAATAATTGTCGGCGTTAATAGATTGATGAGTTAACTCATAATTAACGCATTAATTTGCCCACTCCTAACATATATATATATATAATATTATCGGGTGGAGTGCCATCTCCGGGTTGGGGAGGAGACCCTGCCCCAAGTGGAGGAGTTCAAGTACCTAGGAGTCTTGTTCACGAGTGAGGGAAGAGTGGATCGTGAGATCGACAGGCGGATCGGTGCGGCGTCTTCAGTAATGCGGACGTTGTACCGATCCGTTGTTGTGAAGAAGGAGCTGAGCCGGAAGGCAAAGCTCTCAATTTACCGGTCGATCTAAGTTCCCATCCTCACCTATGGTCATGAGCTTTGGGTCATGACCGAAAGGATAAGATCACGGGTACAAGCGGCCCAAATGAGTTTCCTCCGCCGGGGGGCGGGTCTCTCCCTTAGAGATAGGGTGAGAAGCTCTGCCATCCGGGAGGAACTCAAAGTAAAGCCGCTGCTCCTCCACATCGAGAGGAGCCAGATGAGGTGGTTCAGGCATCTGGTCAGGATGCCACCCGAACGCCTCCCTAGGGAGGTGTTTAGGGCACGTCCAACCGGTAGGAGGCCACGGGGAAGACCCAGGACACGTTGGGAAGACTATGTCTCCCGGCTGGCCTGGGAACACCTCGGGATCCCCCGGGAAGAGCTAGACGAAGTGGCTGGGGAGAGGGAAGTCTGGGTTTCCCTGCTTAGGCTGTTGCCCCCGCGACCCGACCTCGGATAAGCGGAAGATGATGGATGATGGATGGAATATTATCGGATGATAAATGCTTTAAAATGTAATATCGGAAATTATCGGTATCGCTTTCAAAAAGTGAAATTAATGACTTTTAAAACGCCGCTGTATGAAGCGGTACATGCCCGGTAAAACACGGTATAGTCTGGACTGAAGCTGTGTGCCTTCATTGTTTTTGTAGCTGTTGTTTTGAGGCATGTTTGAAAAAAAAATAAAAAAAATAATGCCCTTTGTGAAAATCAAAGTATAGTACTTCCCATAGTTGTAATGGATATCACGCTTATCTCAGGGAGAGCATGTCCCAAATTCCAAGCAGCTGTTTTGAGGCATATTTAAAAAAAATAATGCACTTTGTGACTACAATAATAAATATGGCAGTGCCACGTTGGCATTTTTTTTTCCATAACTTGAGTTGAAGTTGTTCCCTTATTTTGGAAAACCTTATTTTTGATTGATGGATTGAAACTTTTATTAGTAGATTGCACAGTACAGTACATATTCCGTACAATTGACCACTAAATGGCAACACCTGAATATGTTTTTCAACTTGTTTAAGTTCAATTCATAGTAAAGTTATATTGTTTAATGCAGGGGTCTTAAAGTCAATTCACTTGGGGGCCACTGGATGCAGAGTCTGGGTGAGGCTGGGCCACAAGAAAAGATTTCTTAAATTTTTTTTTACATACTCCTCAGCATGTCTAGTTGTATAATGACATTTCAAATTGTATCCCTTGTGCACCACAACTTTCTTTCTGCAAATAAGACAAAGAAATATTGCATCTTCCACTTTTCCTGGAATTGTCTTTGCTCATCACAAACCTTTCTCTTCACTGCAGGCTTTGAAAAAGTTTTGTTTGGGGTTGTGGAATATATTTGTATTTAGCCGACGCACGGAGAATAATGTTATTTCCGCAATGCGTGTCGCTCCGCTTTTCCTCCCTACAGCAACACGGCGGTCGACGGATAATAGCCGGGAAAGTACCTGGATAGGGAGCGCAAAAAAGTGACGGCTCCCGGAGTGTTATCCGGCGTGTGAGGCAATGCAAAATAAACAATAAAAAAAAAAAAAAAATAACGCTTTGAATTGGTCCAGGTTATCGGGGACTGTTATTACTGACGGACAGGTGTCGCAGTGTTACTGCAGCCTGGCCTGTAAGAAAATCCTCGTCTCAATTTGCCGCTTTTCCACTAATGCAGGGGTAGGCAACCCAGAACGTTGAAAGAGCCATTTTGAACCCAAATAACACAACGCTGTTAAGTGCCATTCATATAAATCTCGCGGGCCGCATTAAACTTTCATATCAAGGTGGGGGCCGCAAAATAACCGCGTGTCTGAGACCCCTGGTTTAATGCATCCAGCGGGGCATCACAACAGAATTAGGCATGATAATGTGTTAATTCCACGACTGTATATATCGGTATCGGTTGATATCGGAATCGGTAATTAAGAGTTGGACAATATCGGAATATCGGCAAAAAAGCCATTATCGGACATCTCTAATATATATATATACATATATATATATAGGGCTGCAACTCTTTGGGTGTCCCACGATTCGATTCAATATCGATTCATGGGGTCACGATTCGATAATATATTGATTTTTTTCGATTTGATTAGATTCTCGATTCAAAAACGATATTTTTCCGATTCAAAACGATTCTGTATTCAATTAATGACACCCACGATTCGATTCAATGTCGATTCATGGGGTCACGATTCAATAATATATAGATTTTTTTCGATTTGATTAGATTCTCGATTAAAAAACGATAGTTTTCCGATTCAAAACGATTCTGTATTCATTCAATACATAGATTTCAGCAGGATCTACTCCAGTCTGCTGACATGCTAGCAGAGTAGTAGATTAAAAAAAAAAGCTTTTATAATTGTAAAGGACAATGTTTTATCAACTGATTGCAATAATGTAAATTTGTTTTAACTATTAAACGAACCAAAATGATGACTTATTTTATCTTTGTGAAAACATTGGACACAGTGTGTTGTCAAGCTTATGAGATGCCATGCAAGTGTAAGCCACTGTGACAATATTGTTTTTATAAATGTCTAATGATAATGTCAATGAGGGATTTTTAATCACTGCTATGCTGAAATGATAACTAATATTGATACTGTTGTTGATAATATTCATTTTTGTTTCACTACTTTTGGTTTGTTCTGTGTGGTGTTTGTGTCTCCTCTCAATTGCTCTGTTTATTGCAGTTCTGAGTGTTGCTGGGTCGGGTTTGGTTTTGGAATCGGATTGCATTGTTATGGTATTGCTGTGTAGTGGTTTGTTGGATTGATAAAAAAAATATTAATAATAAAAATAAAAAAATTAAAATAGAAATAAAAAAAGATTTTTTTAAAAATGATAATCGATTCTGAATTGCACAACGTATTCGAATCGATTTTTCCCCACACCCCTAATATATATATATATATATATATATATATATATATATATATATATATATATATATATATATATATATATATATATATATATATATATATACATTTATATATATATATATATATATATATATATATACATATATGTAGGTGTGGGAAAAATCCCAAGACTACTTCATCTCTACAGAACTGTTTCATGAGGGGTTCCCTCAATCATCAGGAGATTTCCTGATGTAAGCCAGCCATGAAAATCACTCACGACCGCCAGACAATTCTGAATGTGGATAGATCGGGCCGTTTTGGACTGAATGAGGCGTGCTTGCTAGACCGGCTAGCTAGCATGGGAATACTTTGCCGGCTACATCCAGCGGCCTGTGAAGCAGCGGAGTATATGTGTTGTCTGTCTATTTATGAATAATGCAGACCAGGAGTGTTGGCTGAGTTCTTAACGTTTGCTTTCAGAGCGTGCATATCACAACATACAAGATGCCGTCATGGCGACACAACCTATACCGGGCTACCGCGCATGCTCCTCACTCCTGTTGCATGCTGGGTAGGGTAGTTCTTTTTTTCCCTGGCTCATAACATCACAATATAGTACCATGTATATGATGCCTTCAGTTTATCAAAGCACCAAGCAAACAATCGGAAAATTCCCATCATATCAATTCCTAGATATGGTCATAATTATTTTAAGTGCACTACGCAGAATAAACACAACATTAATAATATTGCTACTACGGATAATTTGATGAAAAATTCCCTAAAACAGCCCACTACCTATAATATAGGTTTTTTAAACATAAGAGCCTGATAAAAAAAAATGTTTCTGCTGTTACCTCAGAAATTGCCTGTTCAGATGTTATGATTGTGGCTCAGAGATTTGTATGTAGATTATATTTATTTTCCATAACAAACAGGATAACTTAAATACCCTGGCAGTGGCAATAAGCTTAAATGTTTGTATTTACATTTTTTGGAGTTGATTTTCATAAAATATGCTATTTAACTGCTACTGTTTAACAAGGACTGATTTAAATTGTGTTTGCACAACAAATGTTTTGGCACTACCACTACTTTTGAATTCATTATTGGGCTTTGCGTATACAATGCAGTTAATCGCGATTAATCAGAGAAATAGTGCGATTAACTTCGATTAAAATTTTTAATCGTCGCCCACCCCTAATATATATATATATATATATATATATATATATATATATATATATATATATACATACATATATATATATATATATATATATATATATATATATATATATATATATACATATTTCATACACATATCAAAATATATTTTCTTTTTACTGTATTTTTGTATGTAAAAAATATATTTTTAATTCTCCGACTATCAGGTACTGTTAAACTCACTAAAACACTAGCCACACAATAGAAAGATAAGGGATTTCCCAGAATTATCCTAGTAAATGTGCCTAAAAACATCGGATTCCGTCCCAATGCAATCAGGTTTTTTTTTTTTTTTGTAGTCCGTCGCTATCAATATCCTCAAACACAAATCTTTCATCCTCGCTCAAATTAATGGGGAAATTGTCGTTTTCTCAGCCCGAATAGCACTTTTTTTTGGAGGCTCCCATTAAAGGGGAACATTATCACAATTTCAAAAGGGTTAAAAACAATAAAAATCGGTTCCAAGTGGCTTGTTTTAATTGTCGAAGTTTTTAAAAAATGTTTACACCTCCTGGAATATCCCTTAAAAAAGCTTTAAAGTTCTTGATTTTCGCCATTTCCCAGTGACGTCATACAGTGCTGCCGATACAAACAACATGGCGGTTACCACAGCAAGATATAGCGACGTTAGCTCGGATTCAGACTCGGATTTCAGCGGTTTAAGCGATTCAACAGATTACGCATGTATTGAAACAGATGGTCGGAGTATGGAGGCAGATAGCGAAAACGAAATAGAAGAAGAAATTGAAGCTATTGAGCGAATAGCTATTGACGCTATTCGGCCATAGCGTGGGTGTACCTAATGAAGTGGCCCATAGCATGGCTGCCTTATTAGCATCGCCGGTAAAAATGTGCGGACCAAACGATCAGGACTTTCGCATCTTGTGACACTGGAGCAACTTAAATCCGTCGATTGGTAAGTGTTTGTTTCGCATTAAATGTGGGTTATTTAGTTTCAAATGTAAATACAGCTTGCGTAAATAGCATGTTAGCATCGATTAGCGTAGCATGCTAGCATCAATTAGCTGGCAGTCATGCTGCGACCAAATATGTCTGATTAGCACATAAGTCAACAACATCAACAAAACTCACCTTTGTGATTTAGTCGACTTAATGGTTGCAAATGCATCTGCAGGTTATCCATACATCTCTGTGCCATGTCTGTCTTAGCATCGTCGGTAAAATATGAAGACACTTTGGTACATTCAATGGGGGTCTGGCGGCAGATTTCTTGCCAGTGGTGCAACTTGAATCCCTCCCTGTTAGTGTTGTTACACCCTCCGACAAGGCATGATGTCTCCAAGGTTCCAAAAAAATAGTCGAAAAAACGGAAAATAACAGAGCTGAGACCCGGTGTTTGTAATGTGAAAATGAAAATGGCGGCTGTGTTACCTCGGCGACGTCACGTTCTGACGTCATCGCTAAAAGACCGATAGACAGAAAGGCGTTTAATTTGCCAAAATTCACCCATTTAGAGTTCGGAAATCGGTTAAAAAATATACATAGCATAGCTCGGTTGGTAGAGCGGCCGTGCCAGCAACTTGAGGGTTGCAGGTTCGATTCCCGCTTCCGCCATCCTAGTCACTGCCGTTGTGTCCTTGGGCAAGACACTTTACCCACCTGCTCCCAGTGCCACCCACACTGGTTTAAATGTAACTTAGATATTGGGTGTCACTATGTAAAGCGCTTTGAGTCACTAGAGAAAAGCGCTATATAAATATAACTCATTTCACTTCACTTCTGCACCATCAAGTTATATATTGACGCTTACATAGGTCTGGTGATAATGTCCCCTTTTAAAATCAATTTAAATATGTGAGGAGCCATCAACATGTGACGTCATCGTCCGCGACTTCCGGTACAGGCAGGGCTTTCCTCTTAGCACCGAAAGTTGCGAACTTTATCGTGGATGTTCTCTACTAAATCCTTTCAGCAAAAATACAGCAATATCGCAAAATTATCAAGTATGACACATAAAATGGACCTGCTATCCCCTTTTAAATAAAAAAAATCTAATTTCCGCTGTGAACGGGACTCTCGCTGCTAAGTCTCACCTTAAAACTCATCTGTATACTCTAGCCTTTAAATAGACCTCCTTTTTAGACCAGTTGATCTGCCGCTTCTTTTCTTTCTCCTATGTCCGGTCCGATGACCATGGATGAAGTACTGGCTGTCCAAAGTCGAGACCCAGGATGGACCGCTCGTCGGGACCCAGGATGGACCGCTCGCCTGTATCGGTTGGGGACATCTCTACGCTGCTGATCCGCTTGAGATGGTTTCCTGTGGACGGGACTCTCGCTGCTGTCTTGGATCCGCTTGAACTGAACTCTCGCGGCTGTGTTGGAGCCACTATGGATTGAACTTTCACAGTATCATGTTAGACCCGCTCGACATCCATTGCTTTCGGTCCCCTAGAGAGGGGGGGTTGCCCACATCTGAGGTCCTCTCCAAGGTTTCTCATAGTCAGCATTGTCACTGGCGTCCCACTGGATGTGAATTCTCCCTGCCCACTGGGTGTGAGTTTTCCTTGCCCTTTTGTGGGTTCTTCCGAGGATGTTGTAGTCGTAATGATTTGTGCAGTCCTTTGAGACATTTGTGATTTGGGGCTATATAAATAAACATTGATTGATTGATTGACTGTGTTGGATCCGCTTTGGACTGGACTCTCGTGACTGTGTTGGATCCATTATGGATTGAACTTTCACAGTATCATGTTAGACCCGCTCGACATCCATTGCTTTCCTCCTCTCCAAGGTTTCTCGTAGTCATCATTGTCACCGACGTCCCACTGGGTGTGAGTTTTTCCTTGCCCTTATGTGGGCCTACCGAGGATGTCGTGGTGGTTTGTGCAGCCCTTTGAGACACTAGTGATTTAGGGCTATATAAGTAAACATTGATTGATTGATTGATTGATTTCAGTAGGCCTTTAGAAGAGCTGTTCAAATGACTCGACTCGTTCGCAAAGTTCACATCTCTCCTCGTTTTCCACCTCGCATTTGACGGGCGTGTCGGCGAAACGGGAGGGGGATTCAATCAAAAGTGTGCTCCTGGAAGCAAAGTGTGGAGCTTGCAACATTTTTCAGGTAATTGTGAAGAGAGATCAATGGCAATGATAATTACATCACCGGCCGGGTAATAATACCTGGATTTCCCTGGAGGGAGGCTGCGGATTCACCCTCCAAATTGCGGTGTGATGTTTTCTTCTGACTAAGCTGCCGCTGGAGTTTGATGTTTGCGATGATGGCGGCTGCGTTGAGGGCCAGGACGTCCTCTGGGGACTGATGAGGCTCTGCGACACAACACCACAATAAACACTCACACTAATGCCTCGCTTTTTAAATTACGCTGTTTTCCGGGCTAATGAATTGATCATAGTGGTTATGTGAAGAGCCATGAAAGAATATTTCATCACGGCCGTCGGGAATGAAGAAAAACTCACTGCCGCGGCTCGTTTTGCATAATCAAAGAGATTTGTTAGCGTGCGGACATCATGCCAACTTATCAGCTCCCGGCGGACCGGCGCCGCAAAAGCAAAGACTGAGATCGGTGAAAGTAGCAATATTTGGAATTTTAACATCGCTCTTGTGCATTATGCAGTGTTTCCAGCATGAATGCTAACTGCGCTAAGCTAAAACCTCACCTCAAGGTTCCCCTATTATGCAATAGTCACTTTTTAACAAGGTGCTAAATTGTTGTGTACCGTTCCGATATTGATATCGGATATTAAAGTTCAAGTTAAAGTACCCATGATTGTCACACACACACTAGATATGGCGAAATTATGCTCTGCATTTGACCCATTAGCCTATATCTCCCCCTGGGAGGTGAGGGGAGCAGTGAGCAGCAGCGGGGGCCACGCCTGGGAATAATTTTTGGTGATTTACCCCCCAATTCCAACCTTAGATTCTAAGTGCCAAACAGGGAGGCAATATGTCCCATTTTTATAGTCTATATCAGTGGTCCCCAACCACCGGGCCGTGGCCCGATTGGTACCGGGCCGCAGAAGAATTTTTAATTAATTTTTATTAAAAAAATAAATATATAAAAATATATATATTATTTTTTTTTTTTTTCAAATCAACATAAAAAACACAATATACACTTACATTTAGTGCACCAACCATAAAAACCTCCCCTTTTCGTGACAAAAACGTCCCTTTTTCATGACAAAGAAAAAAGAAAAAAGAAAAAAAGAAAAAAGCCAGCATAAATAGCATGTTAGCATCGATTAGCGTAGCATGTTAGCATCGATTAGCTGGCAGTCATGCTGCGACCAAATATGTCTGATTAGCACATAAGTCGACAACATCAACAAAACTCACCTTTGTGATTTCGTTGACTTAATCGTAATTAATTTTTATTAAAAAAAAATAAAAATAAATTTTTTATTATTTTTTAATTTTTTATTAAATCAACATAAAAAACACAATGTACACTTACATTTAGTGCACCAACCACAAAAACCTCCCTTTTTCGTGACAAAGAAAAAAGAAAAAAAAAAAAAAGGACCCCCCCCGCATCAAATGTGGGTATATAGTTTCAAATTTACATGCAGCTAGCATAAATAGCATGTTAGCAATGATTAGCGTAGCATGTTAGCATCGATTAGCTGGCAGTCATGCTGCGACCAAATATGTCTGATTAGCACATAAGTCGACAACATCAACAAAACTCACCTTTGAGATTTCGTTGACTTAATCGTAATTAATTTTTATAAAAAAAAAAAAATATATATATATTTTTTTATTTTTTTATTAAATCAACATAAAAAACACAATATACAGTTACATTTAGTGCACCAACCATAAAAACCTCCCCTTTTCGTGACAAAAACGTCCCTTTTTCATGACAAAGAAAAAAGAAAAAAGAAAAAAAGAAAAAAGCCAGCATAAATAGCATGTTAGCATCGATTAGCGTAGCATGTTAGCATCGATTAGCTGGCAGTCATGCTGCGACCAAATATGTCTGATTAGCACATAAGTCGACAACATCAACAAAACTCACCTTTGTGATTTCGTTGACTTAATCGTAATTAATTTTTATAAAAAAAAAAAATAATAATAAAAAATGTTATTATTTTTTTTATTTTTTATTAAATCAACATAAAAAACACAATTTACACTTACATTTAGTGCACCAACCACAAAAAAACTCCCTTTTTCGTGACAAAAACGTCCCTTTTTCATGACAAAGAAAAAAGAAGAAAAAAAAAGGACCCCCCGCATTAAATGTGGGTATATAGTTTCAAATTTACATACAGCTAGCATAAATAGCATGTTAGCATCGATTAGCGTAGCATGTTAGCATCGATTAGCTGGCAGTCATGCTGCGACCAAATATGTCTGATTAGCACATAAGTCGACAACATCAACAAAACTCACCTTTGTGATTTCGTTGACTTAATCGTAATTAATTTTTATTAAAAAAATAAAAAATAAAAATATGTTTTTGGGTTTTTTTTATTAAATCAACATAAAAAACACAATATACACTTACATTTAGTGCACCAACCACAAAAACCTCCCTTTTTCGTGACAAAAACGTCCCTTTTTCATGACAAAGAAAAAAGAAAAAAAAAAAAAGGACCCCCCCAACCCCCCCCCCCCCCCCCCCGCATTAAATGTGTGTATATAGTTTCAAATTTACATACAGCTAGCATAAATAGCATGTTAGCATCGATTAGCGTAGCATGTTAGCATCAATTAGCTGGCAGTCATGCTGCGACCAAATATGTCTGATTAGCACATAAGTCGACAACATCAACAAAACTCACCTTTGTGATTTCGTTGACTTAATCGTAATTATTTTTTATTAAGTCTTTTTTTTAATTTTTTTTTTAAATCAACATAAAAAACACAATATACACTTACATTTAGTGCACCAACCACAAAAACCTCCCTTTTTCGTGACAAAAACGTCCCTTTTTCATGACAAAGAAAAAAGAAAAAAAAGAAAACAACATATGCTGCCATCTAAGCGCCGTCTTTTTCATGGACGCCCCTGCTTATTTCAGCAAGACAATGCCAAGCCACATTCAGCATGTGTTACAACAGCGTGGTTTCGTAAAAAAACAGTGCGGGTACTTTCCTGGCCCGCCTGTCTCCCATGGAAAATGTGTGCCGCATTATGAAGCGTAAAATACGACAGCGGAGACCCCGGACTGTTGAACGACTGAAGCTCTACATAAAACAAGAATGGGAAAGAAATCCACTTTCAAAGCTTCAACAATTAGTTTCCTCAGTTCCCAAACGTTTATTGAGTGTTGTTAAAAGAAAAGGTGATGTAACACAGTGGTGAACATGCCCTTTCCCAACTACTTTGGCACGTGTTGCAGCCATGAAATTCAAAGGTAATTATTACTTGCAAAAAAAACAAAGTTTATGAGTTTGAACATCAAATATGTTGTCTTTGTAGTGCATTCAATCGAATATGGGTTGAAAATGATTTGCAAATCATTGTATTCTGTTTATATTTACATCTAATACGGAAAAAGCAGTTTATCAACAACACCCAGAAATGCCGCCGGCTTCTCTGGGCCCGAGATCATCTAAGATGGACTGATGCAAAGTATAAAAGTGTTCTGTGGTCTGACAAGTCCACATTTCAAATTGTTTTTGGAAACTTTTGGACATCAAGTCCTCTGGAACAAAGAGGAAAAGAACCATTGTTATAGGCGGGAAGTTGAAAAGCCAGCATGTGTGATGGTATGGGGGTGCATTATTGCCCAAGGCATGGGTAACTTACACATCTGGGAAGGCACCATTCATGCTGAAAGGTTTTGGAACAACATATGTTGTCATGTAGATTTAAAAAAAAAAATTTTTTTTTACCTTTAGGGCTCCTGGGGACCATGAAGGGTGTAAGTCATTAAAATGTTTAAAACAAGTCACATCATTATTATTATTTTTTTTTTCATTATTTAATGCTTACAGTAAATCTCTGCAGTATACCAACTTCAGGTTGATATGAAGTAAAAAAATTAAAAAAAAAAAAAAAAAAGGCTTTATGCCTTTTCTGTCAAAGACAATTTTGTTTTTCATAATAAAAGCGTAATATGCAGTATTTCCCCCACTGCCCCAAAACATTCAGAAAGCAATGTTTGATGTGAAGTAATTAAAGCCTTAAAAAGATCAATAATGCAGGACACCATTGATTTTAACTATTACTATATAATTATTATTTTTGAGTAATCACAGTGAAAAGGTGAATAAAATCCCATTAAAAATATTTGGGATCCAAAAGAATAAAGTGATACATTTTTTATGAATTTCTTTTTACTTTCAACATTTAAGTTACAAGGATCAACTTCAGACATATCTCTCAATTTTACGTTTTAACTACTATTTTTTTTTTTTTTTTATGCTCTTTTGTCCAAGAAAACATTGACGTTTTTGTATGGCGACCACACAAAATATATGCACGATTTTGCACATAAAACATTTTAAGGTGAAATATTTGAAATAATTGAAGCCTTGGATAGGTCAATAATTTTGTTATAACATTACGTATAAAATACTACACGGTCTAGCTCCATCCTATCTTGCCGATTGTATTGTACCATATGTCCCGGCAAGAAATCTGCCTTCAAAGGACTCCGGCTTATTAGTGATTCCCAAAGCCCCCAAAAAAGTCTGCGGGCTATAGAGCGTTTTCATTTCGGGCTCCAGTACTCTGGAATGCCCTCCCGGTAAAAGTTCGAGATGCCACCTCAGTAGAAGCATTTAAGTCTCACCTTTGTATACTCTAGCCTTTAAATAGACTCCCTTTTTAGACCAGTTGATCTGCCGTTTCTTTTCTTTTTCTCCTATGTCCCACTCTCCTTTGTGGAGGGGGTCCGGTCCGGTCCGATCCGGTGGCCATGTACTGCTTGCCTGTGTATCGGCTGGGGACATATCTGCACTGCTGATCCGCCTCCGCTTGGGATGGTTTCCCGCTGGCTCCGCTGTGAACGGGACTCTCGCTGCTGTGTTGGATCCGCTTTGGACTGGACTCTTGCGACTCCTCTCCAAAGGTTCTCATAGTCATCATTGTCACCGACGTCCCACTGGGTGTGAGTTTTTCCTTGCCCTTATGTGGGCCTACCGAGGATGTGGTAGTGGTTTGTGCAGCCCTTTGAGACACTAGTGATTTAGGGCTATATAAGTAAACATTGATTGATTGATTGATTGAATTTTTGGAGCAATGGCTAAAAAAGAATAGTAAAGATAGACAAAAGAAAAAAAAAAGAGCTTGCATGGCAGCTTTGTGTCAACTTTGCAACTTTTTTCTGGTTAATTTCACCTCATTCCACTTTTTTAATGTTTTTATTTTTTTTATCTCGCTGCTGTGTTGGATCCGCTTTGGACTGGACTCTCGCGACTGTGTTGGATCCATTATGGATTGAACTTTCACAGTATCATGTTAGACCCGCTCGACATCCGTTGCTTTCGTCCTCTCCAAGGTTTCTCATAGTCATCATTGTCACCGACGTCCCACTGGGTGTGAGTTTTTCCTTGCCCTTATGTGGGCCTACCGAGGATGTGGTAGTGGTTTGTGCAGCCCTTTGAGACACTAGTGATTTAGGGCTATATAAGTAAACATTGATTGATTGATTGATCTATCATGGACGCCCCTGCTTATTTCAGCAAGACAATGCCAAACCACGTGTTACAACAGCTTGGCTTCAAAGTAAAAGAGTGCGGGTATTAAACTGGCCTGCCTGTAGTCCAGACTTGTCTCCTGTTGAAAATTTGTGGCTCTTTATGAAGCCTAAAATACCACATCGGAGACCCCGGACTGTTGAACAACTTAATCTGTACATCAAGCAAGAATGGGAAAGAATTACCCCTGAAAAGCTTACAAAATTAGTCTCCTCAGTTCCCAAACGTTTACTGAGTGTTTATTATAAATAAAAGGCCATGTAACACAGTGGTAAAAATGCCACCGTGCCAACTGTTTTGCGATTTGTTGCTGCCATTAAATTCTAAGTTAATGATTATTTGCAAAAATTGGATTAAGTTTCTCAGGTCCAACATTAAATATCTTGTCTTTGAATATAAGTTGAAAAGGATTTGCAAATCATTGAATTCTGTTTTTATTTACCATTTACACAACGTGCCAACTTCACTGGTTTTGGCTTTTGTCAATAGGTTAGTGTTTTTAATACCTCGCATTTTTTAACTATCCATCTCCATCCATCCATCCATCCATCTTCTTCCGCTTATCCGAGGTCGGGTCGCAGGGGCAACAGCCTAAGCAGGGAAGCCCAGACTTCCCTCTCCCCAGCCACTTCGTCCAGCTCTTCCCGGGGGATCCCGAGGCGTTCCCAGGCCAGCCGGGAGACATAGTCTTCCCAACGTGTCCTGGGTCTTCCCCGTGGCCTCCTACCGGTTGGACGTGCCCTAAACACCTCCCTAGGGAGGCGTTCGGGTGGCATCCTGACCAGATGCCCGAACCACCTCATCTGGCTCCTCTCCATGTGGAGGAGCACTTTGAGTTCCTCCCGGATGGCAGAGCTTCTCACCCTATCTCTAAGGGCGGAGGAAACTCATTTGGGCCGCTTGTACCCGTGATCTTGTCCTTTCGGTCATGACCCAAAGCTCATGACCATAGGTGAGGATGGGAACGTAGATCGACCGGTAAATTGAGAGCTTTGCCTTCCGGCTCAGCTCCTTCTTCACCACAACAGATCGGTACAACGTCCGCATTACTGAAGACGCCGCACCGATCCGCCTGTCAATCTCACGATCCACTCTTCCCTCACTCGTGAACAAGACTCCTAGGTACTTGAACTCCTCCACTTGGGGCAGGGTCTCCTCCCCAACCCGGAGATGGCATTCCACCCTTTTTCCGGGCGAGAACCATGGACTCGGACTTGGAGGTGCTGATTCTCATTCCGGTCGCTTCGCACTCGGCTGCGAACCGATCCAGCGAGAGCTGAAGATCCCGGTCGGATGAAGCCATCAGGACCACATCATCTGCAAAAAGCAGAGACCTAATCCCGCGGCCACCAAACCGGAACCCCTCAACGCCTTGACTGCGCCTAGAAATTCTGTCCATAAAAGTTATGAACAGAATGGGTGACAAAGGACAGCCTTGGCGGAGTCCAACCCTCACTGGAAATGTGTTCGACTCACTGCCAGCAATGCGGACCAAGCTCTGACACTGATCATACAGGGAGCGGACCGCCACAATAAGACAGTCCGGTACCCCATACTCTCTGAGCACTCCCCACAGGACTTCCCGAGGGACACGGTCGAATGCCTTCTCCAAGTCCACAAAGCACATGTAGACTGGTTGGGCAAACTCCCATGCACCCTCAAGAACCCTGCCGAGAGTATAGAGCTGGTCCACAGTTCCACGACCAGGACGAAAACCACACTGTTCCTCTTGAATCCGAGGTTCGACTATCCGGCGTAGCCTCCTCTCCAGTACACCTGAATAAACCTTACCGGGAAGGCTGAGGAGTGTGATCCCACCATAGTTGGAACACACCCTCTGGTCCCCCTTCTTAAAGAGAGTTAATGATTATTTGCAAAAATTGGATTAAGTTTCTCAGGTCCAACATTAAATATCTTGTCTTTGAATATAAGTTGAAGCAGCAGCGGCTTTACTTTGAGTTCCTCCCGGATGACAGAGCTTCTCACCCTATCTCTAAGGGAGAGACCCGAACTCATTTGGGCCGCTTGTACCCGTGATCTTATCCTTTCGGTCATGACCCAAAGCTCATGACCATAGGTGAGGATGGGAACGTAGATCGACCGGTAAATTGAGAGCTTTGCCTTCCGGCTCAGCTCCTTCTTCACCACAACGGATCGATACAGCGTCCGCATTACTGAAGACGCCGCACCGATCCGCCTGTCGATCTCACGATCCACTCCATTTTTTAACTAGTTTAAAAAAATTGTACGTTTATTAACTGTTTTTTCCTTAGCAAATAGTCTAACCGAGCATTGAGGCCGTTATTGAATGTGAGCAGAAAAATAAATACCGTCAGTTGTGTTTGTGTCGCTGGGACTGAAATCACAGCAGATATCAAAGGCTTTGGGTTAAAATCCAAATCATGTTGATCCATAAGATAAGGAAGAGAAAGAGTAGTAAGGGTTTGTGTATTTTTTTAGACACTTTCCAAGCTGCAGATGGCGGACATGAAGTGGTGACAGGAAGACAAACCTACCGGGAGTCTGAATGAGCGTGAGACACGGAGACGACCTCCTCCACTCGTCTTTCCTCAGCTTCCGGCCGTCTCCTGCACCTTTCGCCGGGCCCAGGGGGTTCCAGTTGGCGGGGTTGCGTTGCCCCGCCTCCTGAGGGAGCCCCAAGCTCCATTTCCTGACAGCCGGCGGCGGGACGGACTCCTCGCTTGGCTTGTCGCCGAGCGGGAAGACATCGCCGTGACAGCTCAGCGGTCTCTTGGGTTTTTGTCCAGGGAGCTCCGAAGGAGGAGGGACGAGAAGTCTCAGAACCTCTGGATTAGTTTCGAGGTGGCGTCCTTGACTCCGTGACGCATCTGCGTCCTCCGGTTGCTTAGCTGGACTGTAGCTCCCCTTGTGCTCGGTGACTTTAATGATGGCGGCCTTTCTCCGGTGGACCACCGTGTCCGCAGAAGCCGGACGGGGGCTGAGCGTGGTCCTCTGCTCGACCACTTTGACGATGGTGGGCTTCCTCTGGAACCCAACGGAGGTTTGGTCCATGGGCTCCCCGGGCGAAGATTGGCGGTCGTACGTGGTGAGACTGGAAGATCTGACCACTTTCCTGCTGGAGATGGTGATGGAGGAGAAGCCCACTTTGTTGCGGGGGACGAGGGTGGTGGCGGCGGAGCTGGTCTGGATGTGCGAGGGTTGAAGGCTGTTACGCCTTGGCGGCTGGGCCGGCGGCATCACCGGATGCCCGCTGCTCGCCCTGCGCAGGGGGACAAACAGCTTGAACTCGGATTTTGCCTGAGGACTACGCTCAGGGGGTTCTTTCCGACTGTGGGGAGGTTCCGAGGACCGGTTACTATTCCAGCTTCTTCTCAGAGCATGCCAAATTCTGGGTTTTTCGGACTCACAGCTCCGTTTATCCGGCACCTGTGAAGCACAGTGGGGGTGTTAATGGTCCTCCCTTGTCTTGACGGCTTAGGCCGCTAACGATTATTAGCTTCAACCACAAACAGAACAAGGCGTCAATTGCTGAGAGGCTATTTCCAAAACTCAGACTTCAGGGTTGGGAAATAAAACCTCACACTGCTTGATCACATTTAGGTCAAGGGGTTCTTAAACTTTTTGACCAAGGGGCCCAACTTTTCCGCTACACTCAAATATCAGCACCAGCATCTTACTCTTGATTTTAATCGTATTCAGTAAACATATCTAACCTGCTTACAGTTTAACCATGATTTCATTTACTTGGACCCCGACTTAAACAAGTTGAAAAACGTATTCGGGTGTTACCATTTAGTGGTCAATTGTACGGAATATGTACTGCACTGTGCAATCTACTAATTAAAGATTCAATCAATCAATCACTAACAGGATCAACTTTACTATGCTTAAAGTCCGTTTCCATAGTTATTAGCTATCGTGCTCAAGGTGCATATTTTCTATCTGTGCAAGGACAAAACTTCTTGTCTGAGAGGTGGCGTCAGCCGCAGATGTTATCTTTGTTTTAGCCCACTAACAGCCAAGGACTTTAAGGACCTTTAACGAAGATAAGACGACAGCAAAAAGACGAAGCAGAAACAAGGAAATCACAAGGCCCAGCACATTACGTCACATTTTGTGCGTACTGGACCTGCTTTGCATAATATATGCGACCTCTCCTTTTAGAGGCGGCCTCAGTGATGGTGACTATTGAACGGCTGAATAAATAGAGAGACGCGAGAGCTGAACCTTAGAGCGTAGGGCGAGACTGTGACTAAGTGTGCAGCTCCATGCGTTCTCCTCATGAGTTAAATTGAACTCTGTCTCTGCATGGTTCCTTGCTTCTTCTCTGTTTAATAGATGTCATAAGTGTTTGAACCTGACACGTGATCATTTAGGTCAGGGTGTTCTTAAACTTTTTGACCAAGGGGCCCAACTTTTCCCCTACACTCAAATATCAGCACCAGCAGCTTACTCCTGCTTTTAATCATATTCAGTAAACATATCTAACTTACTTACAGTTTAACAGCATGAACTTTGTCAAATAATATGAATCCATGTGTGTAAGAATAATCATGTATGTATATTATCAGACAAATTTAGTTTACTTAAAGTCTGTTGCTATAGTTATTAGCTATTGTGCTCAGGCTGCATTTTTTTATATCTGTGCAAGGACAAACCTTCTTGTCTGAGGGGTGCTTTTTTTCTTTGTTTTAGCCCGCTAACAGCCAAGGACTTCAAGGACCTCAACAAAGATGAGACGACAGCACAAAGACGAAGCAGAAACAAGGAAATCACAAAGGCCCAGCACATTCCATCACATATTGTGCGTACTGGACCTGCTTTGCATAATATATGTGACCACTCCTTTTAGAGGCGGCCTCAGTGATGTTGACAATGGAACTCTGAATAAAAAAAGGGACGCGGGAACTGAACCTTAGAGCGTAGGGTGAGACTGTGACTAAGTGTGCAGCTCCATGCGTTCTCCTCATGAGCAAAATTTAACTCTGTCTCTGCATGGTTCCTTGCTTCTTGTCTGTTTAATAGATGTCATCAGTGTTTGAACCTGGCAATGTGTTAATCACGAAGATGATTATCAAGGCTTAGGTCATGGAGACAAATATAAGTACTAATCCAATATAAGAAGGAACTCATAAATAACTGATGAACTATACATTTATATACAATTAGGCAGTGCTAAAATAAATACATACTTACTAAGTTGATAACCCATCTATCCAATTTTCTACCGCTTGTCCCTTTCGAGGTCGCGAGGGGTTGCTGGAGCCTATCCCAGCTGCACACGGGCGGGAGGCGGGGTACACCCAGGACAAGTCGCCACCTCATCACAGGGCCAACACAAATAGACAACATTAACACTTACATTCACACACTGGGGCCAATTTAGTGTTGCCAATCAACCTATCCCCAGGTGCATGTCTTTGGAGGTGGGAGGAAGCCGGAGTACCCATAGGGAACCTACGCCGTCACGGGGAGAACATGCAAACTCCACACAGAAAGAGCCCAGGATCGAACACAGGACCTTTGTATTGTGAAGCACATGTACTAACCCCTGTTCCACCATGCTGCCCTAACAATAATATGTTTCTCAATAAAATTAAAATGGAAATTAAAATCCAGCTTCACCACTTTAGTCATATTTTTTGCACTTGAGAAACTTCTCTATGACTAAAGTTCTTCTGTTTCTTTGATATTGTCATGACTGCCACAAGTGGTGGGAAAGTGTATTACAACTTTTTGGCGGCCCTCTTTTGGGCGCTCATGGCCCAACAATGCGTAAGATACACTGTACCAGACCGTTTTAAGATAGGTGTTTTATTGTTAGTCCGGAAGTAATGTTTCAAACGGAAAATGAATGGCAATACATAAACAAGTAACTAAAAAAAAAACATTACTTATCTCGCTCAATTGCCTCACTTAGTAGCTTGCTATTTTACGTGGTTATTTGTGTCGTCCATATTATTATTTTGCTAAAATAGAGCAATCGCCTATACAACCCTCTGTTTGTTTGAGATTGTCATTACTGCCACAAGTGGTGAAAAAGTGTATTACAACTGAGTACCAGAGCTGACAGAGATATTTTTTGGTGACCCTCTAGGGCAGACCTGGGCAAATTAAGGGCCGGGGGCCGTACGCTTTTCAATCTGGACCCCCGGACATTCCCCAAAAATTTTTTCAGATCTTTAAGATGTAAAGTGTAGCTCCTATTATGATGAGCAGTAAGTCTTGAACTATACAAAGTATTTCAATGGTCGGAAACTGCGCTTTTGCATGATAGACTAGTTACTATGGTCATCTAATTAGTTACTATGGTCATCTAATTAGTTACTATGGTCATCTAATTAGTTACTATGGTCATCTAATGAGTTACTATGGTCATCTAATTAGTTACTAAAGGTCATCTAAATAGTTACTATGGTCATGTAATTAGTTACTATGGTCATCTAATTAGTTACTATGGTCATCTAATTAGTTACTATGGTCATCTAATTAGTTACTATGGTCATCTAATTAGTTACTATGGTCATCTAATTAGTTACTATGGTCATCTAATGAGTTACTATGGTCATCTAATTAGTTACTAAAGGTCATCTAAATAGTTACTATGGTCATGTAATTAGTTACTATGGTCATCTAATTAGTTACTATGGTCATCTAATTAGTTACTATGGTCATCTAATTAGTTACTATGGTCATCTAATTAGTTACTATGGTCATCTAAATAGTTACTATGGTCATCTAATTAGTTACTATGGTCATCTAATTAGTTGCTAAGGTCATGTAATTAGTTACTATGGTCATCTAATTAGTTACTAAAGGTCATCTAAATAGTTACTATGGTCATGTAATTAGTTACTATGGTCATCTAATTAGTTACTATGGTCATCTAATTAGTTACTATGGTCATGTAATTAGTTACTATGGTCATCTAATTAGTTACTATGGTCATTTAAATAGTTACTATGGTCATCTAATTAGTTACTATGGTCATCTAATTAGTTACTATGGTCATCTAATTAGTTACTATGGTCATCTAATTAGTTACTATGGTCATGTAATTAGTTACTATGGTCATCTAATTAGTTACTATGGTCATCTAAATAGTTACTATGGTCATCTAATTAGTTACTATGGCCATCTAATTAGTTACTATGGTCATCTAATTAGTTACTATGGTCATGTAATTAGTTACTATGGTCATCTAATTAGTTACTATGGTCATGTAATTAGTTACTATGGTCATCTAATTAGTTACTATGGTCATGTAATTAGTTACTATGGTCATCTAATTAGTTACTATGGTCATGTAATTAGTTACTATGGTCATGTAATTAGTTACTATGGTCATCTAATTAGTTACTATGGTCATCTAATTAGTTACTATGGTCATTTAATTAGTTACTATGGTCATCTAATTAGTTACTATGGTCATCTAATTAGTTACTATGGTCATTTAATTAGTTACTATGGTCATCTAATTAGTTACTATGGTCATCTAATTAGTTACTATGGTCATCTAATTAGTTACTATGGTCATCTAGTTAGTTACTATGGTCATCTAATTACTTACAATGGTCATCTAAGCCACAGCAGCTCAGACGAGGCATCAAGTAGTGTGGGTGGGGAGCGTTTCCACAGAGCGTTTCCAGAGCAGCCAGCCTAGAATGAGGGTATCAGGGACAAATTGCGGAAGGACATTTTTCTAACAAAGTTCTAAAACTTAGTGATATATCAGATTGAAGGTGTTTTTTCTTACCCTTCGCGTTCATATTTCGCTGATTTTGTTGCATTTTTGTTGATTGTAAAATATGTCGATTGGGAAGGGGTGTGATGTTGTCAATATTCAGTGTTTTATCGTTCATAGTTAATATTGTAAATCCCACAAATCTTTATTTTCATGTAAATTCTGGGTGTCTAATTCACGAAAAAAATGTAATTCCATTCCGTTTTTAAGGAGTTGTATTAGTGTTCCGAAAAATAGCCTCCAGAGACATTTTTACTCTAAATCTGCCCCCCGAGTCAAAATAATTGCCCAGGCCTGCTTTAGGAGGTACTTGTGGCCCAACATTGGGCCCCTGCCCTATGGTTTAGAAGATTTTTTTTTAACCTGTTGTGAGCCAAGGCACATTTTTTTGCGTTAAAATAATCCGGAGGCTCACCACCAGCAGAAATCATTAAAAACATAATATGTCTTACCTTATCCACACACCATAATAATACTTGTTTGTAGAAGCACATCAAACGGTGCAGCCAACACATATCTCTTATGTTTGACTGCCATCTACTCGTCACACTTATCATTACACTTTGTACCAAATAAAATTGCTTCGAGGTGGGTAAGCTCAACCAAACCTATTCCTTACATCAGGGCGCACCCGGTTATAAGGCGCACTATCGAGTTTTGAGGAAAAATAAGGATTTTAAGTGCGCCTTATAGTCCGGAAAATATGGTATGTGGAGTATCATTGATGTTTTTTGTGCTTTGTGTGTAATGTTACAGTAGCCAAAACTATTAAATATACTTGTTAAATAAAAATTATGCATTTTTTATAATGAATACTTAGACCTACTATGCTACTGTAGTTTAATATTTGTGGCTATGGAGGTGCTTGGAGAGTTTTGTGAGGTGGTACTTGGTGAACAAAGTTTTTAGAACCACTGGTTTACCCTGTTAAACTGTAAATAGGTCAGATATACTTCTTCAAAACATTTGAAGTCAAGAGTAAGATGACTATTTCAGTGTTGTTATTTGAGTACGGTCCAACAGAGGTTAAAGAACCCTTGGTTTAGAATCTGTGTCAAACATGCAGATTTTTGTTTTGATTATTAATGATTATGTTTGCATTGATTTTTCATCCAATCGATAGCCTCACAACATGACATTAGCACCACAACCAACATGCCGCCGCTGATTATTCAGGGCTAAAGTTGGGTAATGTGAGGTTCCAGCCTGTATCTCGGTCTTTCACGGTGTTCCAAGTGAAAGCAGGTTACCTGTTTGATGACAGGAGAGCCTTGGTCATGTGTCCGCCACGTCTTCCTGTGACTTCTACCCTCGTCTGCAACGTGAAGGCAAAACAAAAGTGGTCACACGTTCCAACAACTTGTGCTCCTCCTCTCTTAAACACACACACACACACACACACACACACACACACACACACACACACACACACACACACACGACCTTGTATTTCTTACCTTCTTGAGACCTGAGAAAAATGCCCTACCTCTTTAGGACCAGCCTTTCCAGATAAATAAAGATGTGTATTTACAACATTAATAATACATACATACTATGCAAATATAAAAAAATCTTGCTGTAAAAATTTCACAAGAAAAAGGTCACAATTTCACAATTTCACAAGAAAAACTTTTGGCAGTTTTATAACAAAAGTGTCAGGATTTGGACAATGACTTGGATTTTTTTACCGATGCAGAGGAAAGTTGGCACGAGCGAGACGTGAATGTAAGTATATGTTTATTCTAAAACACTGCAACTAACAAAAGGCGCACCCGTCCAAAGGCAAAACCCAGTAACTCAATTTTGGTTAAAACTGAGCTGATGATAATTTTGGAGTTCCTAGGTGAGGGGTGCCCACACTTTTTCTTGCAGGCGAGCTACTTTTCAATTGACCAACTCGAGGGGATCTACCTCATTTATATATATCTTTTATATTTATTTATTTATGAAAGAGACATTTTTGTAAACAAGTTAAATGTGTTTAATGATAATACAAGCATGTGTAACACATATAGATGTCTTTCTTTCACAAAGACAAGAATATAAGTTGGTGTATTACCTGATTCTGATGACTTGCATTGATTGGAATCAGACAGTAATGATGATAACGCCCACATTTTCAAATGGAGGAGAAAAAAAGTTGTCCTTTCTGTACAATACCACATGAAAGTGGTTGGTTTTTGGCATCTAATTCATCCAGCTTCCATACACTTTACAAGAAAAACATTGGCGGCAAATTCCGTAGCTTGCTTGATTGACATTCACGGCACCCGAGGGTCTTGTGAGATGACGCTGGCTGCTGCCAGTTCATTATTATGAAAAAATGACAGAGAGGAAGGCGAGAAACACTTTTTATTTCAACAGACTTTCGTGCCGTCCCTTCCGTCAAAACTCTAAAGGCCGACTGCACATTTCCTATCTTCACAATAAAAGCCCTGCTTCATGCTGCCTGCGCTAACAAAATAAGAGTCTCGGAAAGCTGGCGTGCACAAGTGATGTGCACGCCAGCTTTCTGAGGGATCGCTTGTGCACGCCAGTTTTCCGAGACTCTGTATTTAGGCCCCAAAGGGAATACGCGGTAGAAAATGGATGGATGGATGGAGTTGGAAATTCACAAGAAAAAGGTCAGAATTTCGCAAGAAAAATTTTGGCAGTACTATAATAAAGTCATCATTTTACTCAGCACAAGTCAAACTTTTACAAGAAAAACGGAATATTTGTGCAATATCATGATAAAATAAGGAATTTTGCTCAATAACAGTCGCAATTTTACAAGAAAAGTAGAACATTTTGGCAATTTCATGAAAAGAGTCGTAATTTTACTCTACAAAAGAAAACTTTAAAATGTTGGCAACATTATAATAATTTTTGGGGAATTTTACTTGGCAAAAAGATGACCAAAGTCATAATTTTACTGCAAAAATGTCTCTATTTTACAAGAACAAAAAAAATGGCAATATTGTGATAAAAGCCAAAATTTTACCCATGTCACCATTTTGCATTTAAAATGATTTTACATAAACAATTAATAATTTTACAAGATTTTTTTGCAATATTACAGAAACAGAAGGAATATGAGATTTTTGTTTTTTGAATTTTTTGTTTGTAACTGTTTTTTAATATTCATTATTTTACTTCAAGTTATTACAGTATGTCTCTTTCTCTCTTTATATATATATATATATATATATATATATATATATATATATATATATATATTCATATATATATATATATGTATATATATATATATATATATATATTTATAAATATATATATATATATGATTATATATATATATATATATATATATATATATATATATATATATATATATATGCGAATTTTGTGAATTGTGAATTATATTTATATAGCGCTTTTGCTCTAGTGACTGAAAGCGCTTTACATAGTGAAACCCGATATCTAATTTTTACATTTAAACCAGTGTGGGTGGCACTGGTAGCAGGTGGGTAAAGTGTCTTGCCCAAGGGCACAGCGGCTGTGAATAGGATGGCAGAAGCGGGGATCGAACCTGCAACCCTCAAGTTGCTGGCACGGCCGCTTTACCAACCGAGCTATACCGCTTATATACATATATATAATTAATTTTAGCCAAAGGAGGCGCTATTCAATTTCTTCCACACACTTGTTATTTCATATGTTGACCAGAGGGGGAGCGCTTTTAAAACCGACACACAGTCAATGGGAAAAATCCCTCATTTGGATAGATTTCACCACCAGGGGTGCAAATGAGACATTCTCTATTAGATGCAATGGTATTCAGTATTGGGACCATGATTTATGTCCTAACTTGTTCACACCTCCTCATATGGAAGCTACTTGTCCTTGTTCATGTCTCGATAAGCTTCTTCTTTTTCTCTATCTTCTTGTTATGTGACATTCATCCTCCACTGTTGCCATTTCTAATATAAAGTCGTGTAAAGTTCTTACTTATATCTGTCAGTAAACTCGCCATGAAAGCGCTAAAACATACCGGTGTAGTGAGTTTACATTATTCACCCAAGGAACTTTAGTTATTAGAGTTCCGTTCGGACGTTTTTTCACGGGACACTCTTCCGGTGGTGTTGTTTCCAGATGAGGAGATGCTGCTTCGTTATTGATTGAAGTAAAGTCTGAATGTCATTAAAACAGTTAGCTCCATCTTTTGACACTTCTTCCACTCCCGTCCTTGCACGCTACACCGCTACAACAAAGATGACGGGGAGAAGACGCTGCCAAAGGTGAGCCACGTAAATATATATGTGAATTTTGTGAATTGTGAATTATATTTATATAGCGCTTTTTCTCTAGTGACTCAAAGCGCTTTACATAGTGAAACCCAATATCTAATTTTTACATTTAAACCAGTGTGGGTGGCACTGGGAGTAGGTGGGTAAAGTGTCTTGCCCAAGGACACAACGGCAGTGAATAGGATGGCAGAAGCGGGGATCGAACCTGCAACCCTCAAGTTGCTGGCACGGCCGCTCTACCAACCGAGCTATACCGCTTATATACATATATATAATTAATTTTAGCCAAAGGAGGCGCTATTCAATTTCTTACACACACTTGTTATTTCATATGTTAAAACCGACACACAGTCAATGGGAAAAAATCCCTCATTTGGATAGATTTCACCACCAGGGGTGCAAATGAGACATTCTCTATTTGATCAATCAATCAATCAATGTTTATTTATATAGCCCCAAATCACAAATGTCTCAAAGGACTGTACAAATCATTACGACTACAACATCCTCGGAAGAACCCACAAAAGGGCAAGGAAAACTCACACCCAGTGGGCAGGGAGAATTCACATCCAGTGGGACGCCAGTGACAATGCTGACTATGAGAAACCTTGGAGAGGACCTCAGATGTGGGCAACCCCCCCCCCTCTAGGGGACCGAAAGCAATGGATGTCGAGCGGGTCTAACATGATACTGTGAAAGTTCAATCCATAGTGGCTCCGACACAGCCGCGAGAGTTCAGTTCAAGCGGATCCAAGACAGCAGCAGGAAACCATCTCAAGCGGAGGCGGATCAGCAGCGTAGAGATGTCCCCAACCGATACAGGCGAGCGGTCCATCCTGGGTCCCGACGAGCGGTCCATCCTGGGTCTCGACTCTGGACAGCCAGTGCTTCATCCATGGTCATCGGACCGGAGCCCCTCCACAGTGAATAGGATGGCAGAAGCAGGGATCGAACCTGCAACCCTCAAGTTTCTGGCACGGCCGCTCTACCAACCGAGCTATACCTCTTATATATATGTATAATTAATTTTGGCCAAAGGAGGCGCTATTCAATTTCTTACACACACTTGTTATTTCATATGTTGACCAGAGGGGGAGCGCTTTTAAAACCGACACACAGTCAATGGGAAAAAATCCCTCATTTGGATAGATTTCACCACCAGGGGTGCACATGAGACATTCTCTATTAGATGCAATGGTACCTAACTTGTTCACACCTCCTCATATGGAAGCTACTTGTCCTTGTTGATGTCTCGAGAAGGCTCGAAATACAAGAACACGCACACACATTCACTCTCGAATTGTTTGGCGTGACACAGTGACAATGTTGACAGTGTCAACAATGGACGTCGACGCCACAAAGTGACTCCCGCGCCTCTCTCACTGACAGGAAGTGGTCACGTCTCTCCACAGGTGGCATCTTTGGCCTCCCCGGCGACATTTCCACACGCTGTGGCTGCTGCTGTTGCCATGCCAACCGACCCGCTTTCACTTTGGGAGGACCCCTCCAACCCTCCTCCCCTCCGCCTCCACTGAACGCAGTGGAGAGGTATTCTTATTCCAAGGTAGAACGTGGGGGACGAGTTTGAAAAAAAAAAGGTGCCTCTTTTGTGCACAAAAAAAAGCAAGCGATCGCAGCTGGAAAAACCCAAATATTGTGTCAGATAATTGTGTTCCGTCTGACTCAGCCAACGTCCGAGCGGGGGGAGTAAAAAGCCGCAGACTAATTTGCGATGCTTCCCTCCCACTCCCAGAAGAATCTGATCAATCCTCCAGCAGTGTTAGTGCCCATCTTAGTCTAGATGGCCTATTACCAGAGGTGGGTGGAGAAGCCAGGAATTGTACTCAAGTAAGAGTACTGTTACTTTACAGATTTATTACTCAAGTAAAAGTAAAGAGTAGTCACCCAAATATTTACTTGAGTAAAAGTAAAAAGTGTGTTGTGAAAAAAGTACTGAGTAACTGATGAGTAACCTGATTACGGCAACAAGTAATGCACAAAAACATAAAAATAGCAACGAGCAAATTCAGAGCCAGGAATATCTCTTAAGCAACTAAAACAATAATATATATTAAATAATAGTACATTTAAATAAAAAAAATTAAGGCACATTGAGCCACAATAACTTAACAGCACCATAGGCTCAGTAGGCATTGATTGATTGATTGATTGATTGATTGATTGATTGAAACTTTTATTAGTAGATTGCACAGTACAGTACATATTCCATACAATTGACCACTAAATAGTAACACCCCAATAAGATTTTCGACGTTAATCAATTACTTAATAAATGACCAAGTTGAGGTGATCTACCTCATATATATATATACATACACACATATCATATATATATATACATACCTTTATATATACAGTATATAATTTATATTTATTTATTTTGCCGTTTTTGTTGACATGTTAAAGGTGTTTTAATGAGTATACATGCGTGTTTAACATATAGATTCCTATCTTTCATGAAGACAAGAATATAAGTTGGTGTATTACCTGATTCTGATGACTTGCATTGATTGGAATCAGACAGTATAGTGCTGATAACGTCCACGTTTTCAAATGGAGGAGAAAAAAAGCTCCTCCTTTCGGTCTAATACCACATGAAAGTCGTTGATTTTTGGCATTTAATTTGTCCAGCTTCCATATTCGTTTTTATACACTTTACAAGAAATACATTGGCGGCAAACTCCGTAGCTAGTTTGTTTGCGCTGGCTTTCGGAGACTCTTATTTTGATAGCGCAGGCGCGATGGAGCAGCACTTTTATTGTGAAGACAGAAACTGTGCGATCAGTCTTTAGGCTTTTGAAATAAAAAGAGTCTTTTTTCCTTTACACTTTTTATTGATTGGTTGATTGATTGAAACTTTTATTAGTAGATTGCACAGTACAGTACATATTCCGTACAATTGACCACTAAATGGTAACACTCCAATTAGTTTTTCAACATGTCGGGTTCTACGTGTGACGGTCATGTGACCGCCTGGCTCTGTTTGATTGGTCCAACGTCACCAGTGACTGCATTTGATTGGTGAAACGCAAGCATGCGTAGTTCCCACTTTGAATGCGCGTCTGACAAAAACAAAACAAACAAAGCGTGCATTAACAGATCGATTGTAGATAAATGGAACGGAGTAAAAGTAGCGTTTCTTCTCTATAAATATACTCAAGTAAAAGTAAAAGTATGTTGCATAAAAACTACTCTTAGAAGTACAATTTATCCCAAAAGTTACTCAAGTAGATGTAACGGAGTAAATGTAGCGCGTTACTACCCACCTCTGCCTATTACCCAGCAGGCACAAGACATTGAGACAACGTTGATTATACGTACATGTCCGTAAAAACTGACAAAATAGTTGTATTTGTAAATTGAGACAACGTTGATGTCCAACGTTGGATCAACGTCGTTGGTTGTGAGATGACCAAATTTTGATGGTTAAATCAACTTCACAACCTGACAATGAATCAATGTTGTCAAAAAAGTATGTTGTTTCAATGTTTGAGTTGTAAAATATTGGTGGGGAAAATGACCAACAATCAATGGTCAAATTGTCAGGACTTCGACTATGACTTGGATTGTTTCTTCGACCCAAAGGAAAATTGGCGAGAGCCAGACGTGAATTATTTACTAAACACTATAACTAACAAAAAACGCAAACAAAGGGCGCTCACAAGGAGGTACAGACACTTGGCTACTGAAAACAAAACGGCAGTGACTAGCATGAAAAGCATGTTGTTTCAATGTTTGAGTTGTAAAATACTGGTTGAGAAATTACCAAAATTCAATGGTCAAATCAAAGTCATAACCCAACATTGATTAAACATTGTCAAAAAGTATGTTGTTTCAACGTTGTTTTTGTGTTATGACATATTGGTTGAGAAATGACAAAAATTCAATGGTCAAATCAACGTCAGAACCCACCATTGATTAAACGTCGTCAAAAAACATGTTGTTTCAATGTTTGTGTTTTAAAATACTGGTTGAGAAAAGACCAAAATTCAATGGTCAAATCAAAGTCAGAACCCAACATTGATTAAACGTCGTCAAAAAACATGTTTCAATGTTTGAGTTGTAAAAAATTGGTTGGGTAATGACAACAATTCAATGGTCGAATCAACGTCACAACCCACCATTGATTAAACGTTGTCAAAAAGAATGTTGTTTCAATGTTTGAATTGTAAAAAATTGGTTGGGAAATGACAAAAATTCAATGGTCGAATCAACGTCTGAACCCAACATTGACTAAACGTTGTTAAAAAGTATGTTGTTTCAATGTTGTATTTGTGTTGTCAAATATTGTTGTGAAAAATGACCAACATTCAAAGGTCAAATCAATGTCGGAACCCAACATTGATTAAACGTCATCAGAAAGCATGTTGTTTCAATGTTTGAGTTGTAAAAAATTGGTGGGGAAAATGACCAACATTCAATGGTCGAATCAACGTCTGAACCCAACATTGATTAAACGTCGTCAAAAAACATGTTGTTTCAATGTATGAGTTGTAAAAAAATTGGTTAGGAAATGAAAAAAATTCAATGGTCAAATCAACGTCAGAACCCAACATTTATTAAACGTTGTCAAAAAGCATGTTGTTTCAATGTTTGTGTTTTAAAATATTGGTTGGGAAATGACCAAAATTCAATGGTCAAAATCAACGTCGGAACCCGACATTGATTAAACGTCGTCATAAACATGTTGTTCAATGTTTGTGTCGTAAAATATTGGTTGGGAAATGACCAAAATTCAATGGTCAGATCAAAGTCAGAACCCAACATTGATTAAACGTCGTCAAAAAACATGTTTCAATGTTTGAGTTGTAAAAAAATTGGTTGGAAAATGACCAAAATTCAATGGTCAAATCAAAGTCAGAACCCAACATTGATTAAACGTCGTCAAAAAACATGTTTCAATGTTTGAATTGTAAAAAAATTGGTTGGAAAATGACCAAAATTCAATGGTCAGATCAACGTCGGAACCCGACATTGATTAAACATCGTCAAAAAATATGTTGTTTCAATGTTTGTGTTTTAAAATACTGGTTGAGAAATGACCAAAATTCAATGGTCGAATCAAAGTCAGAACCCAACATTGATTAAACGTTGTCAAAATGCATGTTGTTTCAATGTTTGTGTTTTAAAATATTGGTTGGGAAATGACCAAAATTCAATGGTCAAAATCAACGTCGGAACCTGACATTGATTAAACGTCGTCATAAACATGTTGTTCAATGTTTGTGTCGTAAAATATTGGTCGGGAAATGACCAAAATTCAATGGTCTAATCAAAGTCAGAACCCAACATTGATTAAACGTCGTCAAAAAACATGTTTCAATGTTTGAGTTGTAAAAAAATTGGTTGGAAAATGACCAAAATTCAATGGTCAGATCAACGTCGGAACCCGACATTGATTAAACGTCGTCAAAAAGCATGTTGTTCCAACGTTATGTTTAAGTTGCTCAACGTCAAGATCTAATTCAACAAGTTTTCTGCGTTATTTTAATGTCTTGTGCCTGCTGTGTAAGCTTTAGCTAAAAAGCATGTGGGCACAGACCCGCTGGAAATGGGACAGCTTATCCAAACAGAAAGACTGTTATTTTTATTTTTTTTATTGGCAACATTGTGCTCATTACCCTTGAGCAATTTTCGATTTGGATGATTTTATTCTGGTTGAAAAAGCTTCAAAGACCTTCACTCTGGTTAAAAGTACTTCTGCGAAATTGTTGACAGTCAAGGACATAACAGGAGATGACGGCCAGAGGGAAGGTCTGGAATTCAAAACAGCTTCATTTCCTTTCCTGGACTAAACACCATTAGGATCTTTTATGGTTTGATGTCCTCAAACCAGTTAAGTTTTACGATATTTTGATAAGAGCGCAATTTGATCTAATTAGAGATAAATGCCGCTGTTCCGTCTGCAGAATGCAAATATGCAGACTCCGTTTTTGTACACACCACTAATCGCTTTTAAAACTGTTCGCCAAAACGTTGGCCCCGGTTTTTGCACACCGTCTCAGGTATCGTACGGCCGAAACTATGAATGTAACAAACTTATTCGTCCGTCCGGGTATCAGAATCAAGAGCCCAAACAAAACAATCCCCATGCTGGAGTTGGGAACAACTGGCAAAACAACCCACCCTGGGGCCGAAGAAAGTTGTGAGTTGTAGAACAGTGCTGTGGGGTTGCAGGGTCACGACAGTGTGACATGTTGATGCCATGGAGTTTTATTTGTGTGATTGCATATGTTGTGCGTTCCTGGATACGACACTAGTGCCAAAAAGGCGAGGAATGCGATTGAATTCAAGAAAAAACTCATAGAAAAGTGTGAAGTTGGCAAGAGAAACTGTCAATTTTCATTTTTCAATAACATTCATCGTTCGCATGTCATTTACATAAATTCATGCATGTAAAACTTTAATCCATCCATCCATCCATCTTCTTCCGCTTACCCGAGGTCGGGTCGCGGGGGCAGCAGCCTAAGCAGGGAAGCCCAGACTTCCCTCTCCCCAGCCACTTCGTCCAGCTCTTCCCGGGGGATCCCGAGGCGTTCCCAGGCCAGCCGAGAGACATAGTCTTCCCAACGTGTCCTGGGTCTTCCCCGTGGCCTCCTACCGGTTGGACGTGCCCTAAACACCTCCCTCGGGAGGCGTTCGGGTGGCATCCTGACCAGATGCCCGAACCACCTCATCTGGCTCCTCTCGATGTGAAGGAGCAGCGGCTTTACTTTGAGTTCCTCCCGGATGGCAGAGCTTCTCACCCTATCTCTAAGGGAGAGACCCAAACTCATTTGGGCCGCTTGTACCCGTGATCTTATCCTTTCGGTCATGACCCAAAGCTCATGACCATAGGTGAGGATGGGAACGTAGATCGACCGGTAAATTGAGAGCTTTGCCTTCCGGCTCAGCTCCTTCTTCACCACAACGGATCGGTACAACGTCCGCATTACTGAAGACGCCGCACCGATCTCACGATCCACTCTTCCCTCACTCGTGAACAAGACTCCTAGGTACTTGAACTCCTCCACTTGGGGCAGGGTCTCCTCCCCAACCCGGAGATGGCACTCCACCCTTTTCCGGGAGAGAACCATGGACTCGGACTTGGAGGTGCTGATTCTCATTCCGGCCGCTTCACACTCGGCTGCGAACCGATCCAGTGAGAGCTGAAGATCCCGGTCAGATGAAGCCAACAGGACCACATCATCTGCAAAAAGCAGAGACCTAATCCTGCGGCCACCAAACCGGAACCCCTCAACGCCTTGACTGCACCTAGAAATTCTGTCCATAAAAGTTATGAACAGAATCGGTGACAAAGGACAGCCTTGGCGGAGTCCAACCAAACTTTAATCGTTTTTCATAAAACATGGTTTGTGTTCTGCGATGAGGTGGCGACTTGTCCAGGGTGTACGCCGCCTTCCGCCCGCAGCTGAGATGGATGGATGGATGTGTTCAAAAACCCGGGTTAATCGGATTTGGATTATAATTAATGGTCAAATTTGAGCAGATTTAGCCGTTGTCTGACCTTTGGAATGGATTTGTTATGGGGTCGCATGGAAGCTGGCGGCAGGACCCCAGGATGCAGAGACAAGAGGCGACGTGCAGTTATAATGGTGATTTAATAATCCTCAAAAGACGGCGCCAGAGGACAAGGCTGGATCATTCTAGCTCACCTATTAGCATAAGCAATAGGGATGGGAATCGAAAACTGGTTCTGATACCAGTGTATCAATTTCTTGAAATCGCTTGCCATTTTTTGAAAAGGATCTTCTGGGAGAGGATGAAGCCATCACGCAATGTTTGTAGTGGCGTTGGCGCCCGGGCGGAGGAAACGCTCTGAAGTTTGCCGATATTTTACGAGAAAAGATCGCTACGGCGCTACTTGTAATAATTCAGAGGTTGCTATTTCATTAAGACAGAGCTATTCAATTACATAACGATGAGGGCCGCAGTTTCAAGAACCCAAGGGCTCAGGGGCCGGACATCGAAGTTTCTTGAGAAAGTACATCCGCAGGTTATATTCCTTTGAGACTGCGTTTTAAATGCGAAGTAAACAATGGCTTTCAAGCATCCATTATTCTCACTAAATTAAAATACATTATTAGTCTTGCTACTCCTTTCCAGCGTGTGCAGCAAGACAAATAGTTAACAGCATGAAGAAACAGAAGTTCCAGAAGTTTTGTTGAGGATTGATGTTCCTAATTTTTTTATTTTTACAATTTATTTAGATTTTTTCCAGTGTCGATAGTGCCATTTTTGGTACTATTAAAGGGTACCACTCGGCCAGGAACGAAGGATGTCATCGAGCAGTGACTAAGTTTGTGGACAAAAGCTTGCAACAGTTTGCCACATACCTGTAGATGCTCCTTCGGTAGGTGAATAGTCAAGGTTCAATCAATCAATATGTGTATGTATGTATATATGTATATGTATGTGTATATGTATAAATATGCACATGTATGGATGTATGCATGTATGTGGATACATATATATATATATATATATATATATATATATATATATATATATATATATATATATATATATATATATATATGTAGGTGTGGGAAAAATCACAAGACTACTTCATCTCTACAGAACTGTTTCATGAGGGGTTCCCTCAATCATCAGGAGATTTTAATGGAAGCATTCACATACAATGGTTTATATAGGGCACAGAGTGGGTGGGTACAGGCAGGCGTAGGGTGTGGTGATTGGCTCATATGTTACCTAGGAGGTGTTTCCGTCTGTGGCGGCATGTTGAAATGATTTCACTGCGCTTGTTGAGGGATGATAGATCTGGATGATATATAATAAACAGTTTCAAGAAGGAGCAGCGAGAACACCAAGAAGCGCATATGCCAAATCTTCAAAGAAAACGGCCTACGGATCTCGATTGAAGCCAACAAGCAAACCGTCAACTTCCTCGACGTCACTTTCAACCTGAGAAATAACAGCTACCAACCATTCACGAAACCCAACACAACACTCCAATACGTGCACCATGACAGCAACCACCCACCCACCACCACGAAAAGAATACCTACCGGAATTAATAAAAGGCTATCGATGCTGTGCTTTAGCAAAGCTGAATTCGACCAAGCAACCCCCCCGTACCAGAAAGCACTTGATGAAAGCGGATACAACTTCACCCTCACCTGTGAACCCATTCCAGGAAACCAACCAAAAAAGAGCAGAAAACGAAACAACATCATCTGGTACAATCCGCCATTCAGCAAAAACGTCTCAACCAACATCGGCCGCAAGTTCCTCACTCTGATCGACAAACACTTCCCCAAAGGCAACACCCTAAGAAAAATATTCAACAAGAACAACATTAAATTGAGCTACAGCTGTATGAATAACATGCAACAAATCATTTCAAACCACAACAAAGCAATTGCAAAAGGACTGCCTACCCCCAGACTAAACGACTCTGAAACCAATAAGGAATGTAACTGTCGCAAGAAACCTGATTGCCCTCTCAACGGGGGGTGCTTACAGACATCAGTCGTTTACCAAGCAAAGGTAACACGCAAGGACATTAACACATCCGACACGTACGTAGGATTAACCGAAGGAGCGTTCAAAACAAGATGGAATAATCACAACGCCTCCTTTAGAAACCAGACTTTGCAGAATTCTACAGAACTCAGCAAACACATTTGGAACCTCAGACAATAATGTTGAATATTCAATAACATGGCAAATTCTTGCATCCAGCACACCTTACAACAATGGTAATAAAAGATGCAACCTATGCTTAAAAGAGAAACTGTTTATTTTATATCATCCAGACCTGTCATCCCTCAACAAGCGCAGTGAAATAATTTCAACATGCCGCCACAGACGGAAACACCTCCTAGGTAACACATGAGCCAATCACCACGCCCTACGCCTGCCTGTACCCACCCACTCTGTGCCCTATATAAACCATTGTATGTGAATGCTTCCATTAAAGTCTCCTGATGATTGAGGGAACCCCTCATGAAACAGTTCTGTAGAGATGAAGTAGTCTTGGGATTTTTCCCACACATACATATTGCGCTCTACCGCGGTATCGAGCACTATTCTCTGGATAATCCAATCAAGACATATATATATATATACATAGCTTGCAAAGATTGTAATAAAGCCATTAAAAGAAGACAGCCTGCCGTTTCGTTAAACTTGAACACACACATCTTGACTTTTAATCATTCTAAGCCAGTAATTTCCAGAAGTTATCTCATCCTGTGAGGAGCCTCATTTTTACTAATGATTTCCAATGTTGCAAAAATGTGTATATTAAAAAATGAAAATATCCCATTTCTCTCAACAAAGATTTGCATCAGCCTTTGATAGTAGACTAATAATATACAGTATAGACACTTACATCATGTGTTGTCTTCATTATAACTCTTATACAAGACTTTTAAAGTCATTTTGATAGTAGGCTAATATAGACACTTACATCTTGTGTTGTCTTCATTATAACACTTATACAAGACTTTTAAAGTTATTTTGATAGTAGGCTAATATAGACACTTACATCATGTGTTGCCTTCATTATAACACTTATATACGACTTTTAAAGTCATTTTGATAGTAGGCTAATATAGACACTTACATCTTGTGTTGTCTTCATTATAACTCTTATACAAGACTTTTAAAGTTATTTTGATAGTAGGCTAATATAGACACTTACATCTTGTGTTGTCTTCATTATAACTCTTATACAAGACTTTTAAAGTTATTTTGATAGTAGGCTAATATAGACACTTACATCTTGTGTTGCCTTCATTATAACACTTATATAAGACTTTTAAAGTCATTTTGATAGTAGGTTAATATAGCTAATATAGACACTTACATCTTGTGTTGCCTTCATTATAACACTTATATAAGACTTTTAAAGTCATTTTGATAGTAGGCTAATATAGACACTTACATCATGTGTTGCCTTCATTATAACACTTATATAAGACTTTTAAAGTCATTTTGATAGTAGGTTAGTATAGCTAATATAGACACTTATATCATGTGTTGCCTTCATTATAACACTTATATAAGACTTTTAAAGTCATTTTGATAGTAGGCTAATATAGACACTTACATCTTGTGTTGCCTTCATTATAACACTTATATAAGACTTTTAAAGTCATTTTGATAGTAGGCTAATATAGACACTTACATATTGTGTTGCCTTCATTATAACACTTATATAAGACTTTTAAAGTCATTTTGATAGTAGGTTAATATAGCTAATATAGACACTTACATCATGTGTTGCCTTCATTATAATCTTATATAAAACTTTTAAAGTCATTTTGATAGTAGGCTAATATAGACACTTACATCATGTGTTGTCTTCATTATAACTCTTATACAAGACTTTTAAAGTCATTTTGATAGTAGGCTAATATAGACACTTACATCTTGTGTTGTCTTCATTATAACTCTTATACAAGACTTTTAAAGTTATTTTGATAGTAGGCTAATATAGACACTTACATCTTGTGTTGTCTTCATTATAACTCTTATACAAGACTTTTAAAGTTATTTTGATAGTAGGCTAATATAGACACTTACATCTTGTGTTGCCTTCATTATAACACTTATATAAGACTTTTAAAGTCATTTTGATAGTAGGTTAATATAGCTAATATAGACACTTACATCTTGTGTTGCCTTCATTATAACACTTATATAAGACTTTTAAAGTCATTTTGATAGTAGGCTAATATAGACACTTACATCATGTGTTGCCTTCATTATAACACTTATATAAGACTTTTAAAGTCATTTTGATAGTAGGTTAGTATAGCTAATATAGACACTTATATCATGTGTTGCCTTCATTATAACACTTATATAAGACTTTTAAAGTCATTTTGATAGTAGGCTAATATAGACACTTACATCTTGTGTTGCCTTCATTATAACACTTATATAAGACTTTTAAAGTCATTTTGATAGTAGGCTAATATAGACACTTACATATTGTGTTGCCTTCATTATAACACTTATATAAGACTTTTAAAGTCATTTTGATAGTAGGTTAATATAGCTAATATAGACACTTACATCATGTGTTGCCTTCATTATAATCTTATATAAAACTTTTAAAGTCATTTTGATAGTAGGTTAATATAGCTAATATAGACACTTACATCTTGTGTTGCCTTCATTATAACACTTATATAAGACTTTTAAAGTCATTTTGATAGTAGGCTAATATAGACACTTACATCTTGTGTTGCCTTCATTATAACACTTATATAAGACTTTTAAAGTCATTTTGATAGTAGGTTAATATAGCTAATATAGACACTTATATCATGTGTTGCCTTCATTATAACACTTATATAAGACTTTTAAAGTCATTTTGATAGTAGGCTAATATAAACACTTACATCATGTGTTGCCTTCATTATAACACTTATATAAGACTTTTAAAGTCATTTTGATAGTAGGTTAATATAGCTAATATAGACACTTATATCATGTGTTGCCTTCATTATAACACTTATATAAGACTTTTAAAGTCATTTTGATAGTAGGCTAATATAGACACTTACATCTTGTGTTGCCTTCATTATAACACTTATATAAGACTTTTAAAGTCATTTTGATAGTAGGCTAATATAGACACTTACATATTGTGTTGCCTTCATTATAACACTTATATAAGACTTTTAAAGTCATTTTGATAGTAGGTTAATATAGCTAATATAGACACTTACATCATGTGTTGCCTTCATTATAATCTTATATAAAACTTTTAAAGTCATTTTGATAGTAGGTTAATATAGCTAATATAGACACTTACATCTTGTGTTGCATTCATTATAACACTTATATAAGACTTTTAAAGTCATTTTGATAGTAGGCTAATATAGACACTTACATCTTGTGTTGCCTTCATTATAACACTTATATAAGACTTTTAAAGTCATTTTGATAGTAGGCTAATATAAACACTTACATCATGTGTTGCCTTCATTATAACACTTATATAAGACTTTTAAAGTCATTTTGATAGTAGGTTAATATAGCTAATATAGACACTTATATCATGTGTTGCCTTCATTATAACACTTATATAAGACTTTTAAAGTCATTTTGATAGTAGGCTAATATAGACACTTACATCTTGTGTTGCCTTCATTATAACACTTATATAAGACTTTTAAAGTCATTTTGATAGTAGGCTAATATAGACACTTACATATTGTGTTGCCTTCATTATAACACTTATATAAGACTTTTAAAGTCATTTTGATAGTAGGTTAATATAGCTAATATAGACACTTACATCATGTGTTGCCTTCATTATAACACTTATATAAGACTTTTAAAGTCATTTTGATAGTAGGTTAATAAAGCTAATATAGACACTTACATCTTGTGTTGCCTTCATTATAACACTTATATAAGGCTTTTAATATTTTTGCAGCTCCAGACAGATTTTTGTTTTGTATTTTTCGGTCCGATATGGCTCTTTCAACATTTTGGGTTGCCGACCCCTGTTTTAGGCAGATGACAAAGATTGTTAAACGTTTAAAAAAGTTGTGTAATTTCCACATATGTTTTATTTTGTTGAATTAAAATATAGCCTTTTTTTTTTCATTTTTAAAAAAAATAGTTTTTCAGTGCTATGTGTGTCATAGCCCGTGGCGCACCCAAGTGTGCATTCATCTGGGCGCACGCCACTCCGGCGGCAGCAGACGGCTGCATTCAATCAGTTCAAATACGGTGTTAGCTTTCACTGCTATGCTGATGACACCCAACTCTACATGCCCCTAAAGCTGACCAACACGCCGGATTGTAGTCAGCTGGAAGCGTGTCTTAATGAAATTAAACAATGGATGTCCGCTAACTTTTTGCAACTTAACGCCAAAAAAACGGAAATGCTGATTATCGGTCCTGCTAGACACCGACCTCTATTTAATAATACAACTTTAACATTTGACAACCAAATAATAAAACAAGGTGACTCGGTAAAGAATCTGGGTATTATCTTCGACCCAACTCTCTCCTTTGAGTCACACATTAAAAGCGTTACTAAAACGGCCTTCTTTCATCACCGTAATATCGCTAAAATTCGCTCCATTTTGTCCACTAAAGACGCCGAGATCATTATCCATGCGTTTGTTACGTCTCGTCTCGATTACTGTAACGTATTATTTTCGGGTCTCCCCATGTCTAGCATTAAAAGATTACAGTTGGTACAAAATGCGGCTGCTAGACTTTTGACAAGAACAAGAAAGTTTGATCACATTACGCCTGTACTGGCTCACCTGCACTGGCTTCCTGTGCACTTAAGATGTGACTTTAAGGTTTTACTACTTACGTATAAAATACTACACGGTCTAGCTCCATCCTATCTTGCCGATTGTATTGTACCATATGTCCCGGCAAGAAATCTGCGTTCAAAAGACTCCGGCTTATTAGTGATTCCTAGAGCCCAAAAAAAGTCTGCGGGCTATAGAGCGTTTTCCGTTCGGGCTCCAGTACTCTGGAATGCCCTCCCGGTAACAGTTCGAGAAACATTTAAGTCTCACCTTAAAACTCATCTGTATACTCTAGCCTTTAAATAGACCTCCTTTTTACACCAGTTGATCTGCCGCTTCTTTTCTTTCTCCTATGTCCCCCCCTCCCTTGTGGAGGGGGTCCGGTCCGATGACCATGGATGAAGTACTGGCTGTCCAGAGTCGAGACCCAGGATGGACCGCTCGTCGGGACCCAGGATGGACCGCTCGCCTGTATCGGTTGGGGACATCTCTACGCTGCTGCTCCGCCTCCGCTTGAGATGGTCTCCTGTGGACGGGACTCTCGCTGCTGTCTTGGATCCACTTTGAACTAAACTCTCGTGGCTGTGTTGGAGCCACTATGGATTGAACTTTCACAGTATCATGTCAGACCCCTTTCGACATCCATTGCTTTCGGTCCCCTAGAGGGGGGGGGTTGCCCACATCTGAGGTCCTCTCCAAGGTTTCTCATAGTCAGCATTGTCACTGGCGTCCCACTGGATGTGAATTCTCCCTGCCCACTGGGTGTGAGTTTTCCTTGCCCTTTTGTGGGTTCTTCCGAGGATGTTGTAGTCGTAATGATTTGTGCAGTCCTTTGAGACATTTGTGATTTGGGGCTATATAAATAAACATTGATTGATTGATTGATTCAATCACCACTCTACACACTTATTGCTGATGAGCTTCCTCGCCTTCTTAAGCCAGTGCAAACCTGCATTCCGGGCCAGAACGTAGCGGTCTGTTCCTGTATAGAAAGCCAACAAACCCTAGCTCTATGCACTCTCTCCGTCTCTCTGTGTTAATTTATCTTGTGTTTCCTTGTCGTCTTCCAGCAGCGTTCTTACGTTACCGCGTTACTCAGTGGCCTAGTGGTTAGAGTGTCCGCCCTGAAATCGGTAGGTTGTGAGTTCAAACCCCGGCCGAGTCATACCAAAGACTACAAAAAAAGGCACCCATTACCTCCCTGCTTGGCAATCAGCATCAAGGGTTGGAATTGGGGGTTAAATCACCAAAAATAATTCCAGGGCGCACCCCTCACCTCCCAGGGGGTGATCAAGGGTGATGGGTCGAATGCAGAGAAAAATTCCACCACACCTAGTGTTTGTGTGACAATCATTGTTGTTTTACGAGCTGTGTGTCTCGTCTCCCCGTATTCCCTCTGGTTCCTTGGCTGCCTCTTGGGCCTCGACCTCCCGCCTGGACACGGACTTTGACGCCTCACTCCCGCCCACAGACCTCCTTGCCCACTCTTGGATTTCCGTACCTCGTTTAACACTTCCGGTAACACTCTACAGATACTCGCTACACATAGTCACACACATATACATTTTGGATTAGTCACACTCCATTCTATTGTTAATATATGAATAAATATAGAGTCAAACGACGTCCCTGCGGTCTTTGCCGTCTTCTTCTCCTGTACACATAAGGTCACGTTAGCGCTAAAATAAAATACATTTTAGTTTAGTTAAGTCGGGATCTGAGCCGAGGATGTCGTTGTGGTTTGTGCAGCCCTTTGAGACACTCGTGATTTAGGGCTATATAAGCGAACATTGATTGATTGAAATTGATACTAATCAATCTTTTTGTCATCCTTTTTTTTCAAGTAAGAATCGATTAGATAACTGATAATTAATCGAATACTAAGACAAAATCGAAAGTGGAATCGGAACTGGAAAAATCGTATCAATTCCTATCCCTAATAAGCAATGTCGTGAATGAAAACCTGGGAGAGGTGTGTTTCCTGATTGTTAATCGGGAGCGAGTAAGGAAAACAGTTGTCGGAGGGAATATGGCAACAAATTAATCAATCAATCAATCAATCAATCAATGTTTATTTATATAGCCCTAAATCACAAATGTCTCAAAGGACTGTACAAATCACTACGACTACGACATCCTCGGAAGAACCCACATAACCCAGTGGGCAAGGAGAATTCACACCCAGTGGGACGCCAGTGACAATGATGACTATGAGAACCTTGGAGAGGACCTCAAATGTGGGCAACCCCCCCCCTCTAGGGGACCAAAAGCAATGGATGTCGAGCGGGTCTAACATGATATTGTGAAAGTTCAATCCATAGTGGCTCCAACACAGCCGCGAGAGTTCAGTTCAAAGCGGATCCAAGACAGCAGCGAGAGTCCCGTCCACAGGAAACCATCCCAAGCAGAGTCGGATCAGCATTGTAGAGATGTCCCCAACCGATACACAGGCGAGCGGTCCATCCTGGGTCTCGACGAGCGGTCCATCCTGGGTCCCGACTCTGGACAGCCAGTACTTCATCCATGGTCGTCGGACCGGACCCCCCCCACAAGGGAGGGGGGGACAGAGGAGAAAAAGAAAAGAAGCGGCAGATCAACTGGTCTAAAAAGGAGGTCTATTTAAAGGCTAGAGTATACAAATGAGTTTTAAGGTGAGACTTAAATGCTTCTACTGAGGTGGCATCTCGAACTGTTACCGGGAGGGCATTCCAGAGTACTGGAGCCCGAACGGAAAACGCTCTACAGCCCGCAGACTTTTTTTGGGCTTTAGGAATCACTAATAAGCCGGAGTCTTTTGAACGCAGATTTCTTGCCGGGACATATGGTACAATACAATCGGCAAGATAGGCTGGAGCTAGACCGTGTAGTATTTTATACGTAAGTAGTAAAACCTTAAAGTCACATCTTAAGTGCACAGGAAGCCAGTGCAGGTGAGCCAGTACAGGCGTAATGTGATCAAACTTTCTTGTTCTTGTCAAAAGTCTAGCAGCCGCATTTTGTACCAACCGTAATCGTTTACAGCAGGGGTGCTCATTACGTCGATCGCGAGCTACCAGTCGACCGCGGGGGGTGTGTCAGTCGATCTCCAGCCAGGCTTTTAAAAAAAATAAACCTAAAAATTAGTGATCATCAATCTTCACCAAGACGTCACTTAAATGACATTCACGGTACCGGAGGGTCTTGTGAGATGACGCTGGCTGCTGCAAGATCATTATTATGAAAATATGACCGAGAGGAAGGCGAGAAACACTTTTTATTTCAACAGACTCTCGCGCCGTACCTTCCGTCAAAACTCTAAAGGCCGACTGCACATTTCCTATCTTCACAATAAAAGCCCTGCTTCATGCTGCCTGCGCTAACTAAATACAGAGTCTCGGAAAACTGGCGTGCACAAGCGATCCCTCAGAAAGCTGGCGTGCACATCACTTGTGCACGCCAGCTTTCCGAGACTCTTATTTTGTTAGCGCAGGCAGCATGAAGCAGGGCTTTTATTGTGAAGATAGGAAATGTGCAGTCGGCCTTTGGAGTTTTGACGGACGGGACGGCGCGAAAGTCTGTTGAAATAAAAAGTGTTTGTCGCCTTCCTCTCTGTCATTTTTTCATAATAATGAACTGGCAGCAGCCAGCGTCATCTCACAAGACCCTCGGGTGCCGTGAATGTCAATCAAGCAAGCTACGGAATTTGCCGCCAATGTTTTTCTTGTAAAGTGTATGGAAGCTGGATGAATGAGATGCCAAAAACCAACCACTTTCATGTGGTATTGTACAGAAAGGACCACTTTTTTTCTCCTCCATTTGAAAATGTGGGCGTTATCATCATTACTGTCTGATTCCAATCAATGCAAGTCATCAGAATCAGGTAATACACCAACTTATATTCTTGTCTTGGTGAAAGAAAGACATCTATATGTGTTACACATGCTTGTATTATCATTAAACACATTTAACTTGTTTACAAAAATGTCTCTTTCATAAATAAATAAATATAAATGATATATATAAATGAGGTAGATCCCCTCGAGTTGGTCAATTGAAAAGTAGCTCGCCTGCAGAAAAAGTGTGGGCACCCCTGGTTTACAGGAAGTGATATAACAATAAAAAACACAAGATACTAAGGGAAACAAACTCAAATGACCCAAAAAGTGCCTTGGGAGCATAACACGGTTACTTAGAAAAACCGAGGTCTGAGTTTAGTTTAATCGCTGAGTAGCGACATTTTAAAGTGTTTATAAATGTCTCCTGATGTTTTAAGCACCAATACTGAGATTTAAGTCACAATGTTGTGGCCTTTTTTTTCCCCCAGGATGGATTACTTAGTCCTTCAAGCAGCCCAGGTCTTGACGGGACAGTCGATGTATCAACAAGACCAAGGCGATAGAGGTGATCAAACGCGGGAAAAGAACCAGTCTCAGTGAAGCACTGCAATGTTCAAAGATTAGTGGGGCTCCTTCTCCAATCAGTCTGCATCTCTGGTCTCATCTTCATGTCTTCCCTTGTCACATTTTCCCGATCCTAGTTTCTGGTGGCCTCGACCGCCGCTCTCCAAATGGACTTCATCGTTTTGATCATGCAGTCCAATCGGTTTTTGACTGAGGACCGACACTGCAAGTGCTAAGTGACTCTTGTCAGCCTTCGTATAAGTCTGTGTTCCCCGCACCATTTAGAGTAGGCGTCGGCAACCCAAAATGTTGAAAGAGCCATATTGGACCAAAAATACCCAAAAAAAAATCTGTCTGGAGCTGCAAAAAATGAAAAGCCGTAAATAAGTGTTATAATAAAGGCAACACATGACCTAAGTGTCTTGTGGAGAGGCGGAGCACGCTGGAGCCCGGCCCAAGATGGCGGCGAGGAGGTGAAGGATGCGGCCGAGCGGAGAGGCGGGGCGTACCGGGAGCGACGCCGCAGTCAAGTGCAGGTGTACACAATTAACTTATCTCCTCACGATGTATAAAAGGGGAGAAGGAGGAGAGATCGGGGCAGAAGGAGGAGGAGAGCCCGCAGCAAAACCTGAGTACCGAAAGCAACGGAGAGCAAGACGACGACGCGGCCGACTGAAGCAACCGAGGAGCTGAAAAGCGACCCGCTCTGAAGACAAGCTTTGATTGAAAAATAAAGCGAGTCAAACCTGCTCGAAAGCAATGTCCTTCCTTGATGGTCCGGGGAACCCGCACGACGACGGCAAGAGTCGGGCACATGTCTATAGTAGCTATATTAGCCTACTATCAAAATGACTGTGTCACAAATCTTCGTTGACAGAAATGTTGAAATATAACATTTATTCTACCCATATTTACAAAATTGGATAACTTTAGTCAAACAGAGGTGTATTAGAGGGTGAGATAACGTTTGGATATTACCGGCTTAGAATGACCAAAGGTCCAAGTTAAAGAAAATGGCGGATAATTAACTTATCTCCTCACGATGTATAAAAGGGGAGAAGGAGGAGAGATCGGGGCAGAAGGAGGAGGAGAGCCCGCAGCAAAACCTGAGTACCGAAAGCTACAGAGAGCAAGACGACGACGACGCGGCCGACTGAAGCAACCGAGGAACGAGCAGCAGAGAAGGAACTGAAAAGCGACCCGCCCTGAAGACAAGCTTTGATTGAAAAATAAAGCGAGTCAAACCTGCTCGAAAGCAATGTCCTTTCTTGATGGTCCGGGGAACCCGCACGACAACGGCAAGAGTCTGGCACATGTCTATAGTAGCTATATTAGCCTACTATCAAAATGACTGTGTCACAAATCTTCGTTGACAGAAATGTTGAAATATAACATTGATTCTACCCATATTTACAAAATTGGATAACTTTAGTAAAACAGAGGTTTATTAGAGGGTGAGATAACGTTTAGATATTACCGGCTTAGAATGACCAAAGGTCCAAGTTAAAGAAAATGGCGGACAATTAACTTATCTCCTCACGATGTATAAAAGGGGAGAAGGAGGAGAGATCGGGGCAGAAGGAGGAGGAGAACCCGCAGCAAAACCTGAGTACCGAAAGCAACAGAGAGCAAGACGACGACGACGCGGCCCACTGAAGCAACCGAGGAACGAGCAGCAGAGAAGGAGCTGAAAAGCGACCCGCCCTGAAGACAAGCTTTGATTGAAAAATAAAGCGAGTCAAACCTGCTCGAAAGCAATGTCCTTCCTTGATGGTCCGGGGAACCCGCACGACGACGGCAAGAGTCGGGCACATGTCTATATTAGATATATATTAGCCTACTATCAAAATTACTGTGTCACAAATATTCGTTGACATAAATGTTGAAATATAACATTGATTCTACCCATATTTACAAAATTGGATAACTTTAGTAAAACAGAGGCTTATTAGAGGGTGAGATAACGTTTAGATATTACCGGCTTAGAATGACCAAAGGTCCAAGTTAAAGAAAATGGCGGATAATTAACTTATCTCTTCACGATGTATAAAAGGGGAGAAGGAGGAGAGATCGGGGCAGAAGGAGGAGGAGAGCCCGCAGCAAAACCTGAGTACCGAAAGCAACAGAGAGCAAGACGACGACCACGCGGCCGACTGAAGCAACCGAGGAGCGAGCAGCAGAGAAGGAGCTGAAAAGCGACCCGCCCTGAAGACAAGCTTTGATTGAAAAATAAAGCGAGTCAAACCTGCTCGAAAGCAATGTCCTTCCTTGATGGTCCGGGGAACCCGCACGACGACGGCAAGAGTCGGGCACATGTCTATATTAGCTATATTAACCTACTATCAAAATGACTGTGTCACAAATATTCGTTGACAGAAATGTTGAAATATAACATTTATTCTACCCATATTTACAAAATTGGATAACTTTAGTAAAACAGAGGCTTATTAGGGGCTGAGATAACGTTTAGATATTACCGGCTTAGAATGACCAAAGGTCCAAGTTAAAGAAAATGGCGGACAATTAACTTATATCCTCACGATGTATAAAAGGGGAGAAGGAGGAGGGATCGGGGCAGAAGGATAAGGAGAGCCCGCAGCAAAACCTGAGAACCGAAAGCAACAGAGAGCAAGACGACGACGCGGCCGACTGAAGCAACCGAGGAGCGAGCAGCAGAGAAGGAGCTGAAAAGCGACCCGCCCTGAAGACAAGCTTTGATTGAAAAATAAAGTGAGTCAAACCTGCTCGAAAGCAATGTCCTTCCTTGATGGTCCGGGGAACCCGCACGACGGCGGCAAGAGTCGGGCACATGTCTATATTAGCTATATTAGCCTACTATCAAAATGACTGTGTCACAAATCTTCGTTGACAGAAATGTTGAAATATAACATTGATTCTACCCATATTTACAAAATTGGATAACTTTAGTAAAACAGAGGTTTATTAGAGGGTGAGATAACGTTTAGATATTACCGGCTTAGAATGACCAAAGGTCCAAGTTAAAGAAAATGGCGGACAATTAACTTATCTCCTCACGATGTATAAAAGGGGAGAAGGAGGAGAGATCGGGGCAGAAGGAGGAGGAGAGCCCGCAGCAAAACCTAAGCACCGAAAGCAACAGAGAGCAAGACGACGACGTGGCCGACTGAAGCAACCGAGGAGCGAGCAGCAGAGAAGGAGATGAAAAGCGACCCGCCCTGAAGACAAGCTTTGATTGAAAAATAAAGCGAGTCAAACCTGCTCGAAAGCAATGTCCTTCCTTGATGGTCCGGGGAACCCGCACGACGACGGCAAGAGTCGGGCACATGTCTATAGTAGCTATATTAGCCTACTATCAAAATGACTGTGTCACAAATCTTCGTTGACAGAAATGTTGAAATATAACATTTATTCTACCCATATTTACAAAATTGGATAACTTTAGTAAAACAGAGGTTTATTAGAGGGTGAGATAACGTTTAGATATTACCGGCTTAGAATGACCAAAGGTCCAAGTTAAAGAAAATGGCGGAAATTAACTTATATCCTCACGATGTATAAAAGGGGAGAAGGAGGAGGGATCGGGGCGGAAGGAAGAGGAGAGCCCGCAGCAAAACCTGAGAACCGAAAGCAACAGAGAGCAAGACGACGACGCGGCCGACTGAAGCAACCGAGGAGCGAGCAGCAGAGAAGGAGCTGAAAAGCGACCCGCTCTGAAGACAAGCTTTGATTGAAAAATAAAGCGAGTCAAACCTGCTCGAAAGCAATGTCCTTCCTTGATGGTCCGGGGAACCCGCACGACGACGGCAAGAGTCGGGCACATGTCTATATTAGCTATATTAGCCTACTATCAAAATGACTGTGTCGCAGGCTGACACAAATCTTCGTTGACAGAAATGTTGAAATATAACATTTATTCTACCCATATTTACAAAATTGGATAACTTTAGTAAAACAGAGGCTTATTAAGGGCTGAGATAACGTTTAGATATTACCGGCTTAGAATAACCAAAGGTCCAAGTTAAAGAAAATGGCGGACAATTAACTTATCTCCTCACGATGTATAAAAGGGGAGAAGGAGGAGAGATCGGGGCAGAAGGAGGAGAGCCCGCAGCAAAACCTGAGTACCGAAAGCAACAGAGAGCAAGACGACGACGACGCGGCCGACTGAAGCAACCGAGGAGCGAGCAGCAGAGAAGGAGCTGAAAAGCGACCCGCCCTGAAGACAAGCTTTGATTGAAAAATAAAGCGAGTCAAACCTGCTCGAAAGCAATGTCCTTCCTTCATGGTCCGGGGAACCCGCTCGACGATGGCACATGTCTATATTAGCTATATTAGCCTACTATCAAAACTACTGTGTCGCAGGCTGACACAAATCTTCGTTGACAGAAATGTTCTACCCATATTTACAAAATTGGTAAAACAGAGGTTTATTAGAGGGTGAGATAACGTTTAGATATTACCGGTTTAGAATGACCAAAGGTCCAAGTTAAAGAAAATGGCGGGCTGTCTTCTTTGAATGGATTTATAACAATCCACGCAAGCTGGCTAATGTTTGCTGTGGTCTGGAACAACATGGCACACAAACAACAATCAGGAATGCAGCCAATATTACATACAGATAATATGTCAAGTGAAGTGAATTATATTTATATAGCGCTTTTTCTCTAGTGACTCAAAGCGCTTTACACAGTGAAACCCAATATCTAAGTTACATTCAAACCAGTGTGAGTGGCACTGGAAGCAGGTGGGTAAAGTGTCTTGCCCAAGGACACAACGGCAGTGACTAGGTTGGCAGAAGCGGGAATCGAACCTCCAACACTCAAGTTGCTGGCACGGCCACTCTATCAACCGAGCTAAATCAAGAGAAATGCAGATATAAATTAAATAGACAGAGGTCTTAGGAAATTAAATGAGGCATAACGATGCAAAATGTACAAAAAGCTAACCTTAAATAGCATGTTAGCATTGATTGGCTTGAAGTCATGCACTCCACACAAGTCAATAAGATCAACAAAGCTCACGTTTATGCATTCACACACAGCATAAATAGTTTGGTGGACAAAATGAGAGTGGCATAAAACAAGAAAATTGTACATGTAAACAAACTCTGGTGAGTTCAAGGACTGCCAAAATTAGTAGGGGAAAACGGCACTCGCCAAATACTCTCATCAGAAAAGCATGTTTGATACGAATAGTGGGATTGTCCTTCTAGAAAAACCCTATAAAAACAAAAATATATTTTTCCCCCCATCTTTTTCTATTTTCATACATTTTTGAAAAGCTCCAGAGAGCCACTAAGGAGGCATTTAGGAGCCACAGTTTGCAGACCACTGATTTAGAGGATGAACATCAATTAAAAATAAAAACAAAGATCTGTCATCTTGTTATGTCAGCTCTTTAAAATGGATTACATGAATTTTGTATGACTCACATGCACTTCTTTTTAATTAGGTGACAACGCAGCACAAACCTTGGTGCAAGTCGACGCCTCCTCGACTCTTCTGAAATGTCGGAGTGATGGGTTGCTTCAGTTTCATCTGTAAACAAAACAATAGAAACGGAAGAGGCCTCACTTTAAACCAGTTCTGAAACCATTCGCCTTGCTGTGGGGTGGCAGAGTCACGAGGGTGTGACTTGTTGTGCCGTAAAACACCCAAAAAAATGCAGCTATTGTTGCTTTTTTGTAATGTACCTATTTTCGGGGCCCCGGAAATGGTCCTATCCTCCTCCCAATGTGATGCCCGAACAAAATAATCCCACATGTTGCTGACAACTTGAGTAAAATTGTCATGAAAAAATATCCATCCATCTTCTTCCGCTTATCCGAGGTCGGGTCGCGGGGGCAACAGCCTAAGCAGGGAAACCCAGACTTCCCTCTCCCCAGCCACTTTGTCTAGCTCTTCCCGGGGGATCCCGAGGCGTTCCCAGGCCAGCCGGGAGACATAGTCTTCCCAACTTGTCCTGGGTCTTCCCCGTGGCCTCCTACCGGCTGGACGTGCCCTAAACACCTCCCTAGGGAGGCGTTCGGGTGGCATCCCGACCAGATGCCCGAACCACCTCATCTGGCTCCTCTTGATGTGAAGGAGCAGCGGCTTTACTTTGAGTTCCTCCCGGATGGCAGAGCTTCTCACCCTATCTCTAAGGGAGAGACTCATTTCGGCCGCTTGTACCCGTGATCTTATCCTTTCGGTCATGACCCAAAGCTCATGACCATAGGTGAGGATGGGAACGTAGATCGACCGGTAAATTGAGAGCTTTGCCTTCCGGCTCAGCTCCTTCTTCACCACAATGAATCGGTACAACATCCGCATTACTGAAGACGCCGCACCGATCCGCCTGTCGATCTCACGATCCACTCTTCCCCCACTCGTGAACAAGACTCCTAGGTACTTGAACTCCTCCACTTGGGGCAGGGTCTCCTCCCCAACCCGGAGATGGCATTCCACCCTTTTTCCGGGCGAGAACCATGGACTCGGACTTGGAGGTGCTGATTCTCATTCCGGTCGCTTCACACTCGGCTGCGAACCGATCCAGCGAGAGCTGAAGATCCCGGTCAGATGAAGCCATCAGGACCACATCATCTGCAAAAAGCAGAGACCTAATCCTGCGGTCACCAAACCGGAACCCCTCAACGCCTTGACTGCGCCTAGAAATTCTGTCCATAAAAGTTATGAACAGAATGGGTGACAAAGGACAGCCTTGGCGGAGTCCAACCCTCACTGGAAATGTGTTCGACTTACTGCCGGCAATGCAGACCAAGCTCCGGCACTGATCATACAGGGAGCGGACCGCCACAATAAGACAGTCCGATACCCCATACTCTCTGAGCACTCCCCACAGGACTTCCCGAGGGACACGGTCGAATTATTATTATCATTATTATTAATACTACGTCTCCTCCTGTCTGTGCCGTCTCCTTCCCCCTGTGCATCATAACATGCAACTCAAGATGTGAAGTGAATTATATTTATATAGCGCTTTTCTCTAGTGACTCAAAGCGCTTTACATAGTGAAACCCAATATCTAAGTTACATTTAAACCAGTGTGGGTGGCACTGGGAGCAGGTGGGTAAAGTGTCTTGCCCAAGGACACGGCGGCAGCGACTAGGATGGCGGAAGCGGGAATCGAACCTGCAACCCCTCAAGTTGCTGGCACGGCCGCTCTACCGACCGAGCTATGCCGCCCGATACAAAGTATACTGAGTTTATTTCACATTTGAAGTTGAAGTGCTGACATGAATTGACTTTTGCACAATATTCACATTTTTGGAATTCACCTGTGTACATACTTGCCAACCTTGAGACGTCTGATTATGGGAGGTGGGGGTTGGGGGCGGTATCGGGGGTGGAGCGTGGGGCGTGGTTGGAGGCGTGGTTAAGAGTCAAATATTTATTACATATATATTAAATATATATATATTTAAAAAAAAATATATATATATATATATATATGTAGGTGTGGGAAAAATCACAAGACTACTTCGTCTCTACAGATCTGTTTCATGAGGGGTTCCCTCAATCATCAGGAGATTTTAATGGAAGCATTCACATACAATGGTTTATATAGGGCACAGAGTGGGTGGGTACAGGCAGGCGTAGGGGCGTGGTGATTGGCTCATGTGTTACCTAGGAGGTGTTTCCGTCTGTGGCGGCATGTTGAAATGATTTCACTGCGCTTGTTGAGGGATGACAGGTCTGGATGATATATAATAAACAGTTTCTCTTTTAAGCATAGGTTGCATCTTTTATTACCACTGTGGTAAGGTGTGCTGGATGCAAGAATTTGCCATGTTATTGAATATTCAACATTATTGTCTTTGAGGTTCCAAATGTGTTTGCTGAGTTCTGTAGAATTCCGCAAAGTCTGGTTTCTAAAGGAGGCGTTGTGATTATTCCATCTTGTTTTGAACGCTCCTTCGGTTAATCCTACTTACGTGTCGGATGTGTTAATGTCCTTATATATATATATATATATATATATATATATATATATATATATATATATATATATATATATATATATATATATAAAAGAAATACTTGAATTTCAGTGTTCAATTATTTACACATATACACATACACAACACTCATCTACTCATTGTTGAGTTAAGGGTTGAAATGTCCATCTTTGTTCTATTCTCTGTCACTATCTTTCTAACCACAGCTAGACTCTCTGGCAGAGAAGAAGTCTCGCAAAACTCCTAGCCATTATGGACAACACCTCCCACCCGCTACACTCGGACCTTGCGGAGAGAATGAGCACGTTCAGTGGAAGGCTCAGACTCCCAAAATGTAACACGGAACGACACAGGAGGTCCTGCATGCCGACAGCTATCAGACTGTATAATGCATATGTTCCTTGACTGCACTTAAATGTAGAATATATTTATATTGTTCATATATTATATATTATGTAAATAATATATTATATTATTTATTATTATCATTGTTTATTGTGAGCGAACTGTGGTGCTGAATTGAATAGAGTACATTCTATTCTCCATTCTATTCTATTCTATGTACAATAGATGGCAGTATTGTCCTGTTTAAGAGTGTCACAAGTTCACAACATTGGAGCTTACGGTAGACCAGTGGTTCTTAACCTGGGTTCGATCGAACCCTAGGGGTTCGGTGAGTCGGCCTTAGGGGTTCGGCGGAGCCTCCGCCACGGAGGTAAAGACACGTCCGACTTATCGTGTAAATAAAAACTTCTCCCTATCGCCATATTATGGATACCCCCAAATGTTCCCTCTACTTTTCCATCTGATTTGCAGGTTTTTGGATTGATCGATTGAAACTTTTACTAGCAGATTGCAAAGGAAGAGAATACATTTTATGAAACAATACAGTTTACACAGTACAGTACATATTCCGTACAATTGACCACTAAATGGTAAACACCCGAATAAGTCTTTCATCTTGTTTAGGTCGGGGTCCACGTTAATCAATTCATGGTTATGTGAGGAAGGTGTGGAATTTGTTGTGAGTTCATGCACTCTGTTGGTTTTGTTCTTTGAACGAGGTGATGTTCATGCACGTTCGTTTTGTGCACCAGTAGAAAAACATGACTTTTTCTTGAATTTGAAAAAAAAATATATATATATATATATATATTTTTTTTTTTCACTAAAGAAGGGTTCGGTGAATGTGCATATGAAACTGGTGGGTTTCCGTGCCTTCAACAAGGTTAAGAACCACTGCGGTAGACGAACTGCTTTACGGTAGACGAAAATGTGACTGCTGTTGTAGTGTGTTACTACCGGGCTGGGAGGACTTTAATGAAACTGCCTATCAATAAACCCACAAGAACTCGCCCTCGATCATTCTACAGTAATAACGTCATTGGGCAGACACGCTCTTTATACTGTGGGAAAGCGGACGTGAAAACAGACTTGGAGCTGGAGGGTGCGTGGCCTCCAGCTCCGCCTGAATTTCGGGAAATTTTCGGGAGAGGCGCTGAATTTCGGGAGTCTCCCGGAAAATCCGGGAGGGTTGGCAAGCATGCCTGTGTATGGGAATCACCAAGGACATGGTGGCATTGTCTTTTGTTTCAGTCCTGCAAGATGGATTGTAAAGTCCCACCTTCACTTCACTGTATCATAGTTTCCGTGAAAGTGCCGCGCATCCACTAGCTTCTCGGAGCAACGAGCCCAAGCTCTCCCGCCGCAGCTCCAAATGGCCCATAAACCTTTTGGAATAATGCGCGGAGGTCCTGCAGTGTAAGCTCTTTTCAAAATAAGGATGCCAGAACTCTGCCTGATCCCAAATGGCTCTCGATGGCACTTTTTCTTTTATAAAGTCTCCACTTTTTGCAATTCTTACCCTCAAGACTTGTACAGGGGCTCACAAAGCCTGAGAGGATTTCCCTGACAAATCCCCCGGAAACAGGCGCGCTTCAAAGGGTGCTTTGAAGCTAAAGAATAAAGACGCCTACATCAAGGTAGCAACATCAATCAATCAATGTTTATTTATATAGCCCTAAATCACAAATGTCTCAAAGGACTGTACAAATCACTACGACTACGACATCCTTGGAAGAACCCACATAAGGGTAAGGAAAACTCACATCCAGTGGGCAAGGAGATTTCACACCCAGTGGGACGGCAGTGACAATGATGACTATGAGAACCTAGGAGAGGACCTCAGATGTGGGCAACCCCCCCCCTCTAGGGGACCGAAAGCAATGGATGTCGAGCGGATCTAACATGATACTGTGAAAGTTCAATCCATAGTGGCTCCAACACAGCCGCGAGAGTTCAGTCCAAAGCGGATCCAAGACAGTAGCGAGAGTACAATAGGAAACAGGAAACCATTCCAAGCGGAGTCGGATCAGCATCGTAGAGATGTCCCCAACTGATACACAGGCGAGCGGGCCATCCTGGGTCCCGACGAGCGGTCCATCCTGGGTCCCGACTCTGAACAGCCAGTACTTCATCCATGGCCATCGGACCGGACCCCCTCCACAAGGGAGGGTGGGACAAAGGAGAAAAAGAAAAGAAGCGGCAGATCAAGAAAGAAGGCCTGTTTAAAGGCTAGAGTATACAAATGAGTTTTAAGGTGAGACTTAAATGCTTCTACTGAGGTAGCATCTCGAACTGTTACCGGGAGGGCATTCCAGAGTACTGGAGCCCGAACGGAAAACGCTCTATAGCCCGCAGACTTTTTTTGGGCTTTAGGAATCACTAATAAGCCGGAGTCCTTTGAAGGCAGATTTCTTGCTTTAAGAGGCGGAAATCACTCTGTTTTCTCGTTTGTGTGACCGCAGTCATAATCAGGGATTGCACACAGTCAGAGAAAGGGGTACAGTACCGTCATATCTCATCGGAATAATTACTGAACTCACCTGACTCCTGCTAACCTGCACTCAGCACCAGGACTGCAATCATCTTTTGTACGAATTGAAGTTACTCACACAAGTCATACAAACAAAGAACGATGTTTAGGTGTGCCCAGGCCTTGCACATATTTCCTATTTCAAAATGATATAACTGGACTCCTCTGTCTCCTGCTAGTCCACACTAGCACTTCTCTTTGTTATTTTTTTTCCTGTCCTGGACAGCTACTCGGGGAAATCATATTGTTGATGTAGATGCCCGTATCGGCTGCACGGGTTTACTTTACAAAAGAGAAGTGTGGGATACTTCTCTTGTTGCCCTATTTGTATTTGACTTTAATAAATGGATTTATGCGGCGTCTTCAGTAATACGGACGTTGTACCGATCCGTTGTGGTGAAGAAGGAGCTGAGCCGGAAGGCAAAGCTCTCAATTTACCGGTCGATCTACGTTCCCATCCTCACCTATGGTCATGAGCTTTGGGTCATGGCCGAAAGGATAAGATCACGGGTACAAGCGGCCCAAATGAGTTCGGGTCTCTCCCTTAGAGATAGGGTGAGAAGCTCTGCCATCCGGGAGGAACTCAAAGTAAAGCCGCTGCTCCTCCACATGGAGAGGAGCCAGATGAGGTGGTTCGGGCATCTGGTCAGGATGCCACCCGAACGCCTCCCGAGGGAGGTGTTTAGGGCACGTCCAACCGGTAGGAGGCCACGGGGAAGACCCAGGACACGTTGGGAAGACTATGTCTCCCGGCTGGCCTGGGAACGCCTCGGGATCCCCCGGGAAGAGCTAGACGAAGTGGCTGGGGAGAGGGAAGTCTGGGTTTCCCTGCTTAGGCTGTTGCCCCCGCGACCCGACCTCGGATAAGCGGAAGAAGATGGATGGATGGATGGATGGATGGATGTTATTATTTGGTGCAGCCAGGAGGGGATAGAAAGAGAAAAATAAGGAAGACAGAGGGGGAAATTGCGGGGACAAGAGAGGGATGAGACAACAAGACAACAACAATAACAACAACAGAGTATAGGATATGCACAAATATGATCGTAAAAGTGATAGCAGAGAAGCAGTTAATGAAATAAATATTAATAACACAGAAACAAGAATGAACACGATTACACTATAAATGGAGCAATACAAATACCAATAGAAAACGCACTATTGTTCATGAATAATAGCAATAATTTACCTCTATTATTAACAATACAATTGTTTCAAATGCAACAATACATATATGTAATGACAACTTGAATTGCAAAAGAAAGCCGATAACTGGAGGGGAAGAAAGAGAAGCGAACTGTATTAACCTTGTAGATTGTTATAGTAACAATAAAAAAAGTTAAAGTACCAATGATTGTCTCACACACACTAGGTGTGGTGAAATTTGACCCATCCCCTTGATCACCCCCTGGGAGGGGAGGGGAGCAGTGGGCAGCAGCAGTGCCGCGCCAGGGAATCATCCATCCATCCATCCATCATCTTCCGCTTATCCGAGGTCGGGTCGCGGGGCCAACAGCCTAAGCAGGGAAACCCAGACTTCCCTCTCCCCAGCCACTTCGTCTAGCTCTTCCCGGGGGATCCCGAGGCGTTCCCAGGCCAGCCGGGAGACATAGTCTTCCCAACGTGTCCTGGGTCTTCCCCGTGGTCTCCTACCGGCTGGACGTGCCCTAAACACCTCCCTAGGGAGGCGTTCGGGTGGCATCCTGACCAGATGCCCGAACCACCTCATCTGGCTCCTCTCCGTGTGGAGGAGCAGCGGCTTTACTTTGAGTTCCTCCCGGATGGCAGAGCTTCTCGCCCTATCTCTAAGGGAGAGACTCATTTCGGCCGCTTGTACCCGTGATCTTATCCTTTCGGTCATGACCCAAATCTCATGACCATAGGTGACGATGGGAACGTAGATCGACCGGTAAATTGAGAGCTTTGCCTTCCGGCTCAGCTCCTTCTTCACCACAACGGATCGGTACAACGTCCGCATTACTGAAGACGCCGCACCGATCCGCCTGTCGATCTCACGATCCACTCTTCCCCCACTCGTGAACAAGACTCCTAGGTACTTGAACTCCTCCACTTGGGGCAGGGTCTCCTCCCCAACTCTCTGAGCTGCCACCTTATCGTGGTAGAGGAGTTTGCGTGTCCCAATGATCCTAGGAGCTATGTTGTCCAGGGGCATAAAGCCCCCTGGTAGGGTCTCCAAAGGTAAACAGGTTCTAGGTGAGGGATCAGACAAAGAGCAGCTTGAAGACCTTTATGAAGAAGAAAAAGCATGGACCCAGATTTCCCTCGCCCGGACGCGGGTCACCGGGGCCCCCCTCTGGAGCCAGGCCTGGAGGTGGGGCACGATGGTGAGCGCCTGGTGGCCGGGCCTGTTCCCATGGGGCCCGGTCGGGCACAGCCCGAAGAGGCAACGTGGGTCACCCCTCCAATGGGCTCACCACCCATAGCAGGGGCCATAGAGGTCGGGTGCATTGTGAGCTGGGCGGCAGACGAAGGCAGAGCACTTGGCGGTCCGATCCTCGGCTACAGAAGCTAGCCCGGGAATCATTTGTGGTGATTTAACCCCCATTTCCAACCCCTGATGCTGAGTGCCAAGCAGGGAGGTAATGGCTCCCATTTTTGTAGTCTTTGGTTTGAAATTCACAACCTACCGATCTCAGGGCGGACACTCTAACCCAAGGGTCACCCACGCGGTGCCCGTAAGGACCAGATGAGTCGCCCCCTGGCCTGTTCATTAAAATAGCTCAAATATCAGCACTTACCAGTGAGCTGCCTCTATTTTTTTAATTGTATTTATTTACTAGCAAGCTGGTCTGGTTTTGCTCGACATTTTTAATTCCAAGAGAGACAAAACTCAAATAGAATTTAAAAATCCAAGAAAATATTTTAAAGACTTGGTCTTCACTTGTTTAAATAAATTCATTTATTTTTTGTACTTTCCTTCTTATAACTTTCAGAAAGACAATTTTTGAGAAAAATTACAATCTTAAAAATGATTTTTTTTTATTGTAAAGAATAATACATTTGAATTTAATTCTTCATTTTAGCTTCTGTTTTTTTGACAAACAATATTGGTGAAATATTTTTTAAATTTTATGATTAAAATTAAAAAAAATTATTCTGGCTAATCTAGAAAATCTGTAGAATCAAATTTAAATCTTATTTCAAAGTGGATTTTAACCTCTTTAAAACATGTCATCAAAATTCTAAAATTAATCTTAATCAGGAAAAATTACTAATGAGGTTCCATAAATTATTTTTTTAATTGTTTCAAAAAGATTCGAATTAGCTAGTTTTTCTCTTCATTTTTTTGGGTTGAATTTTAAATTTCAAAGAGTCGAAATTGAAGATAAACTATGTTTCAAAATTTAATTTTTTATTTTTTTCGTGCTTTTTCCTCTTTTAAACCGTTCAATTAATAGGTTTTTTTCATCATTTATTCTCTACAAAAAACCTTCCGTAAAAGGAAAAAAAATGTATGACGGAATGACAGACAGAACTCCCATTTTTTATATATATAGATTTATTAAAGGTAAATTGAGTAATTTGGCTATTTCTGGCAATTTAAATGTGTATCAAACTAGTAGCCCTTCGCATTAATCAGTACCCAAAAAGTAGATCTTGGTTTCAAAAAAGTTGGTGACCCCTGATCTAACCACTAGGCCACTGGGTTAAGCTGCTCTACAGCATTAATACTGCAATCAAATCAAATCACATTAAATCAACTTTCTTTAAAAAACACATTTAAAATTTACCACAGAGGTAGCCAAAGTGCTGTACAATAGGCAGGTTAAAAGATAACACAAGAAAAACGAGCAAACGCACAACGCCAAAAAAACGGAAATGCTGATTATCGGTCCTGCTAGACACCGACCTCTAACATTTGACAACCAAACAATTAAACAAGGCGACACGGTAAAGAATCTGGATGTTATCTTTGACCCAACTCTTTCCTTTGAGTCACACATTAAAAGCGTTACTAAAACGGCCTTCTTTCATCTCCGTAATATTGCTAAAATTCGCTCCATTCTGTCCACTAAAGACGCTGAGATCATTATCCATGTGTTTGTTACGTCTCGTCTCGATTACTGTAACGTATTATTTTCGGGTCTCCTCATGTCTAGCATTAAAAGATTACAGTTGGTACAAAATGCGGCTGCTAGACTTTTGACAAGAACTAGAAAGTTTGATCACATTACGCCTGTACTGGCTCACCTGCACTGGCTTCCTGTGCACTTAAGATGTGACTTTAAGGTTTTACTACTTACGTATAAAATACTACACGGTCTAGCTCCATCCTATCTTGCCGATTGTATTGTACCATATGTCCCGGCAAGAAATCTGCGTTCAAAGGACTCCGGCTTATTAGTGATTCCCAAAGCCCCAAAAAAGTCTGCGGGCTATAGAGCGTTTTCATTTCGGGCTCCAGTACTCTGGAATGCCCTCCCGGTAACAGTTCGAGATGCTACCTCAGTAGAAGCATTTAAGTCTCACCTTAAAACTCATTTGTATACTCTAGCCTTTAAATAGACTCCCTTTTTAGACCAGTTGATCTGCCGTTTCTTTTCTTTTTCTCCTATGTCTCACTCTCCCTTGTGGAGGGGGTCCGGTCCGATTCCGGTGGCCATGTACTGCTTGCCTGTGTATCGGCTGGGGACATCTCTGCGCTGCTGATCCGCCTCCGCTTGGGATGGTTTCCTGCTGGCTCCGCTGTGAACGGGACTCTCGCTGCTGTGGTGGGTCCGCTTTGGACTGGACTCTCGCGACTGTGTTAGATCCATTATGGATTGAACTTTCGCGGTATCGTGTTGGACCCGCTCGACATCCATTGCTTTCCTCCTCTCCAAGGTTCTCATAGTCATCATTGTCACCGACGTCCCACTGGGTGTGAGTTTTCCTTGCCCGGGGATGTCGTGGTGGTTTGTGCGGCCCTTTGAGTCACTAGTGATTTAGGGCTATATAGGTAAACATTGAAACATTGATATGCTTAATCGTCCAGTTTGTTTAGTGAGAATGTTGCGATCCGCTGCTCGGATCGTTCAATTTTGTAGTTTTGATTCCTTTTTGTATCACTCTCCGTTGTTTGACTCCTTAGTTCCTGTTTAGTCTGTCACCATGGTTACATATTAGTTCCACCTGCTACTTTCGGTTCCGCACACCTGTTTTACTTATCACCATCCTATATAAGCTAGCCTTTTCTGTTCACTCATTCTGGGACTGTAATTTGCTCATACGCAACATGTGACGACATCTATTGATTATTATTACTCGCTAGCTTTCATGCTAAGCGTATTCCTTTTTCTTAGCTCTCATGCTAATTGTGTTGTTTTACCTTTTTGTGCCTTCGTGCCAAGTGTTTGTGTTCCGTTTGTAATTCCTAGCTTCCATGCTAGCGCCATTTGTTTGCCTTTCTGTTAGCACCAGTGTTTTTTGTTCCTAGCCTTTTTATTCATTTAATAAATCCTTTACATCTTGCCTTACGCTGTGTTTTTGCCCGATGCATCCTTGGAAAAATGAACCCAGCATCGTTATGCCGCATAAGTCTCACAGTAGAGTTGATTCCTAGCTCTCATGCTAATTGTGTTTTTTTTCCTTTTTGTGCCTTCGTGCCAAGTGTTTCCGTTCGTTTTTCCTAGCTTTCAATGCTAGCGCTTTTTGTTTGCCTTTCTGTTAGCACCAGTGTTTTTTGTTCCTAGCCTTTTTATTCATTTAATAAATCCTTTACATCTTGCCTTACGCTGTGTTTTTGCCCGATGCATCCTTGGAAAAATGAACCCAGCATCGTTATGCCGCATAAGTCTCACAGTAGAGTTGATTCCTAGCTCTCATGCTAATTGTGTTTTTTTTCCTTTTTGTGCCTTTGTGCCAAGTGTTTCCGTTCGTTTTTCCTAGCTTTCAATGCTAGCGCTTTTTGTTTGCCTTTCTGTTAGCCCCAGTGTTTTTTGTTCCTAGCCTTTTTATTCATTTAATAAATCCTTTACATCTTGCCTGACGCTGTGTTTTTGCCCGATGCATCCTTGGAAAAATGAACCCAGCATCGTTATGCCGCATAAGTCTCACAGTAGAGTTGATTCCTAGCTCTCATGCTAATTGTGTTTTTTTTCCTTTTTGTGCCTTTGTGCCAAGTGTTTCCGTTCGTTTTTCCTAGCTTTCAATGCTAGCGCTTTTTGTTTGCCTTTCTGTTAGCACCAGTGTTTTTTGTTCCTAGCCTTTTTATTCATTTAATAAATCCTTTACATCTTGCCTTACGCTGTGTTTTTGCCCGATGCATCCTTGGAAAAATAAACCCAGCATCGTTATGCCGCATAAGTCTCACAGTAGAGTTGATTCCTAGCTCTCATGCTAATTGTGTTTTTTTTCCTTTTTGTGCCTTCGTGCCAAGTGTTTTTGTTTGTGTTTCCGTTCGTTTTTCCTAGCTTTCAATGCTAGCGCTTTTTGTTTGCCTTTCTGTTAGCACCAGTGTTTTTGTTCTTAGCCTGTTTTGAGTTAAATAAATCTTATTTTCTTACCTCAGGTTGTGTTCTTGCCCGACGCATCCCTGGAGGAACAAATCCGGCATCGCTATGCCGCACAAGCTTCACAGAGAAAACAGAACCAACTGAAGAATTGGGTTCTTCCCTTATTTTAATGGATACAACATTTTTTTGTTTGGAGGTTGGGGTGGAGGTTGGCTCCTGCTTCGTGTGCTGCAGTCGGACTGACGGTGCGGCGATCGAACGGACTTGTCACTCAGGGTTTGTTTTTCTGATTTGGTGGATGTCGACCGCTCCTTTTTCCCTGCACTTCTCGCTTTCTCTGTTAAGATGGTTGTAAGTTGTAGCTCAAATCCATGCTCGCAGCTTAAAGCATATCAAAAAGCTGAGGAGGCAGCTTGTATCGCAAAATACTTGTAAGCAAGGGCACCTGTAAGTTGAGGTACAACTCTATATTCTTGTTAGTGACAGAGCAGTAAGGGGTTAAGATCATGTTCATGGTTAAATTTCATTAATTAGTTGACATTTTACATGCCCTTCTTCTTCTGCCATGAATTGATTTTACCATGAATTCATTAAGGTGGACCCCAACTTAAACAAGTTGAAAAACGTATTCGGGTGTTACCATTTAGTGGTCAATTGTACGGAATATATACTGTACTGTGCAATCTACTAATAAAAGTTTAAATCAATGCCACAAACAGGCCAATGCACAGCACATGATCTGCATATAGGGTGGGGCGGCCCGGGTCAAAGGTTTAGAATCTTACCTGAGTTGGAGAGTGAAGCGTGGACATTTGGCTTTGGTTCAGAGGACCCTCCACCATCATTACTCGTTTCTGGACTGGGAGCCATCCAGTCTTCACAGGAGCCAGAAAACTGACCTGAGACTGTTCCTTCTTGGGCGTCTGCGTGATATGAACCCTTTCCAAACTCCCTCTGCGCTCAACAGGGACAAAGAACTCACTTTGGATGGACTCTTGGCTGCCCACTGAGCTGGCCCAATGGCTCCCGCATGAAGACGAGACCCCGCTGAAGGAGGGACTCCTGTACGGTCTCCAGGTCCGTCTACTTGCTTCTCTATCAAGATTAGGCGTGACAGTGGTCCGACCGCTCGAAGCTGGAGTTTTATCGTGGTCAGTCTGCATTCTGTTATGGTGCTGGAGCCAGTCGTCCAGTTGTCCGCCTTCAATGGCACTTCGAGGCCGTGGACGAGGAAGCGAACGACAGGACAATCTCTCCCCCTCGGAGCTAAGAGTCTCAGAGTGGGACTCATCTCTGGATCTCCCCCAGCCTGTCGGCAGGTAAGCAGCTGGCCTCCGGAGAGTCATGCCTCAGGCAGCTCGGGTAACTGCTCTAAGGTCTCCAGTTTCAGGCCGTGGTGAAGGACCACGCTACGCAAAACTACTTTCGACAAGCGAGGCTCTATTGGGCGCTGTCTCCAGTCAAGGCGTGTGAGGGATGCTCGGGCAAACAAAGAAGCTAGTGAGCACAAGGGCTGATCATACAAGGGAGGAGGACATGAGGATGCAAGGAGGGGGGGGTAGACTGGGTAAAAACACTTGTTGATTTATCCAAACATTATTTTTCATCGTCGGAATGTTTTGTTGCGGGACAACCAGCTCGCCACGGACGTCTCTCAATGATCCCAGCGCCAATTATATTTTCATAAATGTTATTATGCATGACTTTCACACAGCAAAATCCGTTCCTTGTTTTGCATGATCCCCCATCCCAGTGATCTTGTGATCCGCGGGTGACGATGAGCCTCGTCTGTCCCGAAGCCTTCATCTGGGGCCATGTGATTGCCTAGAAAGTCTACTTGTAAGTTGCAAACATCCACATGATGCTTCTCCATGCATACTTTGGTTTTAGCTTCAATCTGGAGGCAAGATTCATGAAACCACCCAAATTATCTTTCAGTTGCGTGTGTTTGCCAGAGGACTGAATTACTTTCAAAGTTATGGCGGCTCAACATCAATCAATCAATCAATGTTTATTCATATAGCCCCAAATCACAAATGTCTCAAAGGACTGCACAAATCATTACGACTACGATATCCTCGGAAGAACCCACAAAAGGGCAAGGAAAACTCACACCCAGTGGGCAGGGAGAATTCACATCCAGTGGGACGCCAGTGACAATGCTGACTATGAGAAACCTTGGAGAGGACCTCAGATGTGGGCAACCCCCCCCCCCCCCCTCTAGGGGACCGAAAGCAATGGATGTCGAGCGGGTCTAACATGATACTGTGAAAGTTCAATCCATAGTGGCTCCAACACAGTTCAAGCGGATCCAAAACAGCAGCGAGAGTCCCGTCCACAGGAAACCATCTCAAGCGGATCAGCAGCGTAGAGATGTCCCCAACCGATACAGGCGAGCGGTCCATCCTGGGTCCCGACGAGCGGTCCATCCTGGGTCTCGACTCTGAACAGCCAGTACTTCATCCATGGTCATCGGACCGGACCCCCTCCACAAGGGAGGGGGGGACATAGGAGAAAGAAAAGAAGCGGCAGATCAAAGGCTATATTTTAATTCAAGAAAATAAAACATATGTGGAAATTACACAACTTTTTTAAACGTTTAACAATCTTTGTCATCTGCCTAGAACAGGGGTCGGCAACCCAAAATGTTGAAAGAGCCATATCGGACCGAAAAATACAAAACAAAAATCTGTCCGGAGCCGCAAAAATATTAAAAGCCTTATATAAGTTTTATAATGAAGGCAACACATGATGTAAGTGTTTGTATTAGCTATAATAGCTTCTATCAAAATGACTTTAAAAGCCTTATATAAGTGTTATAATGAAGGCAACACATGATGTAAGTGTCTATATTAGCCTACTATCAAAATGACTTTAAAAGTCTTATATAGAAAAAGAAAAGAAGCGGCGGATCAACTGGTCTAAAAAGGAGGTCTATTTAAAGGCTAGAGTATACGAATGAGTTTTAAGGTGAGACTTAAATGCTTCTACTGAGGTAGCATCTCCAACTGTTACCGGGAGGGCATTCCAGAGTACTGGAGCCCGAACGGAAAACGCTCTATAGCCCGCAGACTTTTTTTGGGCTCTAGGAATCACTAATAATATGAGATGTCGCCATTACGTGGAATAAAAGCTATTTTTCCCTGGAGGGCATGTGTGGCTGCGGCAGCGCCCTCTGGTGTTTTGATTGTCATTATAGTCACGGTGACAGCCAAAAGAAATTAAGACATTAGTGCCGTGTCTTGTTTTGAAAGTTTTTGTTTTTTTTTATTATAAGCCATAAACTTTTATTAGAAATAGTGCCTCTCATTGTGCAAATAAATATATAACAAAACAGTGGACTGGATATAAATGCCAAATAATGTATTCACAGTGTATGTTTTGTAATCAACATAGTTTACTGCTTTAATTAATGTCCTCACATAGATTAACTCCTGTAAAGATGTTTCCTATGCATGTTTGGTTGTGTTTTGTTGCAGCAGTGCATAAAGATTGTATCTTGTTTTATGAGGGAATATAAAAAGCACCCAAAAAAAAAACATTAGCCATCTGGGGGTGTGGGCATAATTGAGAGAGTCCTCAAAGTATTAGATTATAATATGTACATAAAGAACAGAAAAACACCCCGATGGCGCTATACACTCGTCCTTCGCCCCCTCACGCTTTGAGGTTTGCGGCTTCAATCTCTTGCAGATTTTTTTTACTTCCATATTCAACATATTTTTGGCCTAAATTAAGCGTTTTCAAGTATAAATGTGTCGAAAGGAACTACAACAGTGGCGTGCGGTCAGGGGAGGCAGTGCAAATAAATAAAATACATAATGATCAAATAATTGTAATTGTTAGTTTTTAATTTTTATTTAGCTTCACCAAGTTGGATCATTTTTTTCTTCGAAATCGCTGAATTTTTGCAATCCCTCGTTAATTTCTCTGCCTGCCCTGCGGTCAGAGCGCGTTCTTGTCTGGTGTGTTGCGGCAGAGAAAAAAAGTCTGAGGAGAGGCAAACAGTTCTCGTGTCTCACGATAGGGGCGCTCATGATCAGAGACATACGGTGGCGTAAGCGGGTCAAGAGCCGCAGCGAGTAACACGTTTTGTGTGTTGGTTGAGCCATCGAAGGGGCAGAGAAAAAAAGTCTGAGGTGAGGCAAACAGTTCTCGTGCCTCACGATAGGGGCGGGGCGCTCATGATCCCAGACATACGGTGGCCTCAGCGGGTAAGTGCCACAGCGACTTTCAACATGGATGACTACGTTTGCGCACTTAAACAGTTTTCTAAAGTGGACTTTCAAGCGAAGCAGGAGATAATTACTAAAGGAAGACCAACGCCGGAGCTGAATGGTTTGTTTCGATCAGCAGGGCGGAAAGTTACTCGCTCTTTCCAAACGGAGTGGTGTACGTGAAAAGACTGGCTTTGCGGATGTTCTGCAAGAAACCGCCTTTTCTGCTTTCCTTGCCTTCTTTTTTCAACCTATGGAACTGTGTGGACTCAAATGGGATTTTGTGACCTAAAGAATTTGCAAAGAAACCTCACCAAACATGAGCGGTCATATTCAAAGCTAGATTGCGCTAAAAATGTTTGGGATGACGAGGATAGACTCGGCTTGGGATGAACAGCGGCGACTCAACATCAGTGTCCACAATGCTAAGGTAAAAGAGAACCGAGAGATTTGAAAAGATGTCGAACAGCAGCTCGCATTTCGTGGAAATGATGAGAGTATGAGCTCTGCTAATCGCGGCAACTATGTTGAACTCTTGGAAGACTTTTAAAACTGAAGGAAGTGAAATACGTCAAAAGGAACTACAACAGTGGCGTGCGGTCAGGGGAGGCAGTGCCTCACATGCGATAGTGCAAATAAATAAAATATATAATGATAAAATAATTGTAATTGTTAGTTTTTCATTTTTATTTAGCTTCACCAAGTTGGATAATTTTTTTCTTCGAAATCGCTGAATTTTTGCAATCCCTCGTTAACTTCTCTGCCTGCCCTGCGGTCAGAGCGCGTTCTTGTCTGGTGTGTTGTGGCAGAGAAAAAAAGTCTGAGGAGAGGCAAACAGTTCTTGTGTCTCACGATAGGGGCGCTCATGATCAGAGACATACGGTGGCGTAAGCGAGTCAAGAGCCGCAGCGAGTAACACGTTTTGTGTGTGGGTTGAGCCATCAAAATGGCAGAGAAAAAAAGTCTGAGGTGAGGCAAACAGTTCTCGTGCCTCACGATAGGGGCGGGGCGCTCATGATCCCAGACTTACGGTGGCCTCAGCGGGTAAGTGCCACAGCGACTTTCAACATGGATGACTACATTTGCGCACTTAAACAGTTTTCTAAAGTGGACTTTCAAGCGAAGCAGGAGATAATTACTAAAGGAAGACCAACGCCGGAGCTGAATGGTTTGTTTTAATAAATAAAGGTGCGTTTAAGGAGACATTAAAAAAAAGAATGACAAAAAGAAAATACTGGTTTGTTAAATGCAAATATATAATGTTTTTACCTTGTTGATACATTTCCCCGAGGCCTCAAAACATGTAGCAGCGCCCCTGTACGCCACACAGGAATTGTGCTATTATCAAGTTCCTGTAAAAAAGAAAATGTGTTAAAATGTTGTAATTGTGTTTAAAGAATAAAATATCCCGCTATATTTTCATCCATGACGCCCTCCGGGTTGGGAAAAGTTAGTCCCTTTGGTCCCCCAGCTGGAGATTCCTGTCATCGGTCGGTAAAACACATAAAAATGTAACTTAAAAAAATATATAATTTTTTACATAATTAAATAAAAAATCTCACTAAGTCACCTTAGAAAGAAAAATTCCAGTCAAAAGTTTCAAAAATGTAGCAAAAAAATGTGATTTTTTTTTTTTAATTTGACCATAATTTCATTTTACTTTTATGTTAAACGAAGCCTAAATTAAGGTGCGTTCAAGGAAACATAAAAATGATAATAAAAAAAGAAATTACTAGTTTGTTAAACGTAAATACCGTACTTCATTGAATTGATGGGCATATAGTATGCGCCTGCCTTGAATTACTGCCGGGTATAACTTTCTTCGCAAAAGAATTAGCGCATGCTTAGTATTATCGCGTGGTCAAACTTGTGACATCACAAGTGACACTTCCCCTGTCATCATTTTCAAAATGGAGGAGGCTTATTTCAATACCGGTAATTTGAAATTGCATTAAGAGAAAAAGATTAAGAGCTATTCAGCAGGATTTAAGGTCCAAGCTTACATCACACTCAAATTTTTACTGCATGCCTTTGGTAAGTGCCGGTGTGAGAAGAGGTTTTAAAATAATTAGCGCATGCTTACTTTTACCGCATGCCTTTGGTAAGCGCAGGAGTGAGAGGAGGTTTTAAATTAATTAGCACCCCGGCGGCAATTATAAAAATATATTTATACATATATATATATTTACATGATTAAATTAAATTGAAGATCTCACTAAGTCAACTTAGAAAGAATAATTCCAGTCAGAAGTTTCAGAAATGTAGCAAAAAAATAAATAAAAATCGATTTTTTTTTTATTTGACCAAAATTTCAAGTTACTTTTGTGTTAAACAAAGCTTAAATAAAGGTGTGTTCAAGGAAACATTAAAAAAAGAATGACAAAAAGAAAATACTGGTTTGTTAAAGGCAAATATATAATGTTTTTACCTTGTTGATACATTTCTGTCTCCGTGGAGTGATTTGCCCTGAAACCGGATTGAAAGGTTTCACATAGATTGTTAGACGCTAAGTGTTCATTTAACTGCCCTGCAACAATTTTTTCGAGGATTTTTGAAATAAAGGGAAGGTGAGACACCGGTCGGTAGTTTACCATGAGGTCAGGATCGAGGTTAGGTCTTTTTTTTTTTTTTTTTTTACAATTGTTTTTAACATGGCTGTGCAGCACTTTGGAAACGTTATTGTTGTTTAAATATGCTATATAAATAAAGTGGATTGGATTGATTGGATTTTAAGAAGAGGGTGAATAACCACTTTTTTGAATGCTAGGGGAACAGTGCCCGAGGAAAGTGATAAGTTTATAATATTTTATACATATATATATTTACATGATTAAATTAAATTGAAGATCTCACTAAGTCATCTTAGAAAGAATAATTCCAGTCAGAAGTTTCATAAATGTAGCAAAAAAAAAAAAAAAATTGATTTTTTTTTTTTTTATTTGACCAAAATTTCAAGTTACTTTTGTGTAACAAAGCTTAAATAAAGGTGTGTTCAAGGAAACATTAAAAAAAGAATGACAAAAAGAAAATACTGGTTTGTTAAACGCAAATATATAATGTTTTTACCTTGTCACATTTTCCCGAGGCCTCAAAACATGTAGCAGCGCCCCTGTACGCCACACAGGAATTGTGCTATTATCAAGTTCCTGTAAAAAAGAAAATGTGTTAAAATGTTGTAACTGTGTTTAAAGAATAAAATATCCCGCTATATTTTCATCCATGACGCCCTCCGGGGTGGGAAAAGTTAGTCCCTTTGGTCCCCCTGCTGGAGATTCCTGTCATCGGTCGGTAAAACACACAAAAATGTAACTTAGAAAAAAATATAACATTTTTTTTTTTTACATGATTAAATTAAAAATCTCACAAAGTCACCTTAGAAAGAAAAATTCCAGTCAAAAGTTTCAAAAATGTAGCAAAAAAAATTTGATTATTTTTTTGGGACCATATTTCATGCTACTTTTAAGTTAAACAAAGCCTAAATTAAGGTGCATTCAAAGAAACATAAAACAATAAAAAAAAAAAAAAGAAAGAAAAAATAAATTACTAGTTTGTTAAACCTAAATACCGTATTTGCTTGAATTGACGTCGGGCATATAGTATGAATTACTGCCGGGTCAAACTCGCTTCGCTAAATAATTAGCGCATGCTTAATATTACCGCCTGTTCAAACTTGTGACATCACAAGTGACACTTCCCCTGTCATCATTTTCAGAATGGAGGAGGCTGATTTCAATACCGGTAATTTGAAATCGCAAAAAGGGAAGAATATTAAGAGCTATTCAGTAGGATTTAAGGTCCAAGCTTACATCACACTCAAATTTTTACTACATGCCTTTGGTAAGTGCCGGAGTGAGAAGAGGTTTTAAAAATAATTAGCGCATGCTTACTTTTACCGCATGCCTTTGGTAAGCGCAGGAGTGAGAGGACGTTTTAAATTAATTAGCGCCCCGGCGGCAATTATAAAAATATATTTATACATATATATATAATTACATGATTAAATTAAATTGAAGATCTCACTAAGTCATCTTAAAAAGAATGATTCCAGTCAGAAGTTTCAGAAATGTAGCAAAAAAAAAAAAAAAAAAAAAAAAAAAAATCGATTTTTTTTTTTATTTGACTAAAATTTCAAGTTACTTTTGTGTTAAACAAAGCCTAAATAAAGGTGCATTCAAGGAAACATTAAAAAAAGAATGACAAAAAGAAAATACTGGTTTGTTAAAGGCAAATATATAAAGGTTTTTACCTTGTTGATACATTTCCCCGAGGCCTCCAAACATGTAGCAGCGCCCCTGTACGCCACACACGAATTGTGCTATTAAGTTCCTGTAAAAAAGAAAATGTGTTAAAATGTTGTAATTGTGTTTAAAGAATAAAATATCCCGCTATATTTGAATCCATGACGCCCTCCGGGTGGGAAAAGTTAGTCCCTTTGGTCCCCCTGCTGGAGTTTCCTGTCATTGGAAAAAAAAAAAAAAGATGGCTACCCCGAGTAGCTCCACAACTCTCGGCCAAAAGTGAAGCAAAAAGTCCGGCATTCGAAAGCACTAAGGACTCCAACCGGGGCCTTGTGGAACCCGTAGGAGGTCGGAGGATGTCTCGCTGGGTGCCCACCAAGAAGGAAAAGTACGGCGTCGGTGAGTAAAAACCATAAATCTCCGTTCCATCGTTAGCGCCGTTTAGCTCTCAGATCGAACAAGTTTGACCGCGGCCGCTCTTCGTCTGCTCCTCTCCCGCCGGCAACGAAGGGGATGTGTCGGTGTGAGAAAATGTTTCATTTGTAGACAAAGTTTTACCGTTGAATTCCTAACAAATGGAAAATCTTGAGGGAGCCGCTGGGAATTGTTCGAGGCGCGCCTCGTTGCTGTTTTCCTGCCTTTATGGATGGGCCTCTCCGGTCCTAACTTGGCCACAACTTTTACTCAACTTTACACCACTTCTGCCCTATTTTGTCTCACTTTTACTTTGTCGTGACCTTTCCACTTCCACATCTCAGCAAGACATGTTGGTGTCATGTTCAAAGCCGCCGCACCTCTTCTTTAGCATCACATATCACTGCAGTGGTAGCTTATAAACATGTAAACAAACGCATAAACCCCGCCTTGGCATTGGGTAAACTACGACCTAATCAAATATATTGCACATACTGAAATATTAAAGGCCTACTGAAATGAGATTTTCTTATTTAAACGGGGATAGCAGGTCCATTCTATGTGTCATACTTGATTATTTCGCGATATTGACATTCTTTTTGCTGAAAGGATTTAGTAGAGAACATAGATGAGAAAGTTCGCAACTAATAAAAAAGCCTTGCCTGTACCGGAAGTAGCAGACGATGTGCGCGTGATGTCACGGGTTGTGGAGCTCCTCACATCCTCACATTGTTTATAAACATAGCCACCAGCATTAAGAGCTATTCGGACCGAGAAAGCGACGATTTCCCCATTAATTTGAGCGAGGATGAAAGATTCGTGGATCAATCAATCAGTCAATCAATGTTTACTTATATAGCCCTAAATCACTAGTGTCTCAAAGGGCTGCACAAACCACTACGACATCCTCGGTAGGCCCACATAAGGGCAAGGAAAACTCACACCCAGTGGGACGTCGGTGACAATGATGACTATGAGAACCTTGGAGAGGAGGAAAGCAATGGATGTCGAGCGGGTCCAACATGATACTGTGAAAGTTCAATCCATAATGGATCCAACACAGTCGCGAGAGTCCAGTCCAAAGCGGATCCAACACAGCAGCGAGAGTCCCGTTCACAGGAAACCATCCCAAGCGGAGGCGGATCAGCAGCGCAGAGATGTCCCCAGCCGATACACAGGCAAGCAGTACATGGCCACCGGATCGGACCGGACCCCCTCCACAAGGGAGAGTGGGACATAGAAGAAAAAGAAAAGAAACGGCAGATCAACTGGTCTAAAAAGGGAGTCTATTTAAAGGCTAGAGTATACAAATGAGTTTTAAGGTGAGACTTAAATGCTTCTACTGAGGTGGCATCTCGAACTGTTACCGGGAGGGCATTCCAGAGTACTGGAGCCCGAACGGAAAACGCTCTATAGCCCGCAGACTTTTTTTGGGCTTTGGGAATCACTAATAAGCCGGAGTCCTTTGAAGGCAGATTTCTTGCCGGGACATATGGTACAATACAATCGGCAAGATAGCCTGGAGCTAGACCGTGTAGTATTTTATACGTAAGTAGTAAAACCTTAAAGTCACATCTTAAGTGCACAGGAAGCCAGTGCAGGTGAGCCAGTACAGGTGTAATGTGATCAAACTTTCTTGTTCTTGTCAAAAGTCTAGCAGCCGCATTTTGTACCAACTGTAATCTTTTAATGCTAGACATGGGGAGACCCGAAAATAATACGTTACAGTAATCGAGACGAGACGTAACAAACGCATGGATAATGATCACGGCGTCTTTAGTGGACAGAATGGAGCGAATTTTAGCGATATTACGGAGATGAAAGAAGGCCGTTTTAGTAACGCTTTTAATGTGTGAGTAATGTGTAAGTAGCAGACGATGTGCGCGTCACGTCACGGGTTGTGGAGCTCCTCACATCCTCACATTGTTTATAATCATAGCCACCAGCATTAAGAGCTATTCGGACCGAGAAAGCAACGATTTCCCCATTCATTTGAGCGAGGATGAAAGATTTGTGGATGAGGAAAGTTAGAGTAAAGCACTTGAAAAAAAAGGCGACATCTCCAGGCGGCGGCGTGGGAGCGATTCAGATGTTATTAGACACATTTACTAGGATAATTCTGGAAAATCCCTTATCTGCTTATTGTGTTAATAGTGTTTTAGTGAGATTATAAAGTCATACCTGAAAGTCGGAGGGCTGCGGTGAACGCCAGTGTCTCTGAGAGAAGCCAACGGAGGAGCCAAGATCACAGCTGCCTTTTTGAGAGCTGCAGGAGGAGGTGCCCATAATCCGCTCAAGTCTCCGGTAAGAGCCGACGTAATGTCCCAATTGGTTGACATGTGGTAGAGAAACATGTTCGCTTGACCGCTCCGTGTTAAAGCTTCAACAAACAAAGAAAACACTGGATGTGTTTTGTTTGCTAAAAGCAGCTGCAATCCACCAACAGCATTCTTCTTTGACGTCTCTATTATTAATTGAACAAATTGCAAAAGATTCAGCAACGCAGATGTCCAAAATACTGTGTAATTATGCGATTAAATCGGACGACTTTTAGCCGTGAGTGGTGCTGGGCTGAAATGTCCGCTCCAACCAATAACGTCACATGCACGCGTCAACATAAGCGTCATCATTCCGCGACGTTTTCAACAGGATACCTCGCGGGAAATTTAAAATTGCTAAACTAAACTAAACCGGCCATATTCGCATGTGTTGCAATGTTAATATTTCATTATTGATATATCAATTAATAAATCTATGTTTACTTATATAGCCAAAAATCACTAGTGTCTCAAAGGGCTGCACAAACCACTACGACATCCTCGGTAGGCCCACATAAGGCCAAGGAAAACTCACACCCAGTGGGACATCGGTGACAATGATGACTATGAGAACCTTGGAGAGGAGGAAAGCAATGGATGTCGAGCGGGTCTAACATGATACTGTGAAAGCTCAATCCATAATGGATCCAACACAGTCGCGAGAGTCCAGTCCAAAGTGGATCCAACACAGCAGCGAGAGTCCCGTTCACAGCGGAGCCAGCAGGAAACCATCCCAAGCGGAGGAAAGTTAGAGTGAAGCACTAGAAAAAAAAGGCGGCGGCAGTGGGAGCGATTCAGATATTAGACACATTTACTATGATAATTCTGGAAAATCCCTTATCTGCTTATTGTGTTAATAGTGTTTAAATGAGATTATAAAGTCATACCTGAAAGTCGGAGGGCTGCGGTGAACGCCAGTGTCTCTGAGAGAAGCCAACGGAGGAGCCGTTGAGATTTTCTTATTCAAACGGGAATAGCAGGTCTATTCTATGTGTCATACTTGATCATTTCGCGATGTTGCCATATTTTTGCTGAAAGGATTTAGTAGAGGGGCGGCATAGCTCGGTCGGTAGAGTGGCCGTGCCAGCAACTTGAGGGTTGCAGGTTCGATTCCCGCTTGTGCCATCCTAGTTACTGCCGTTGTGTCCTTGGGCAAGACACTTTACCCACCTGCTCCCAGTGCCACCCACACTGGTTTAAATGTAACTTAGATATTGGGTTTCACTATGTAAAGCGCTTTGAGTCACTTGAGAAAAGCGCTATATAAATACAATTCACTTCACTTCACTAGAGAAAATCGACGATAAAGTTCGTCACTTTTGGTACTTCCCGAAAAAGCCTCGCCTTTACCGGAAGTCGCAGACGATGACGTCGCAAGTGCGGGGGCTCCTCACATATTCACATTTATTTTAATGGGAGCCTCCAACAGAAACAGTGATTCGGACTGAGAAAACGACAATTTCCCCATTTAATTTGAGCGAGGATGAAAGATTCGTGTTTGAGGATATTAATAGCGACGGACTAGAAAAACTTATAAAAAAAACGCGATAGCATTGGGACTTATTCCGATGTTTTTAAACACATTTACTAGGATAATTCTGGGAAATCCTTTATCTTTCTATTGTGTTGCTAGTGTTTTAGTGAGTTTAATATTACCTGATAGTCGGAGGGGTTTGTCCACGGGTGTCCTGACGCCATGTCTCACGGGTGTCGACGGCAGCTGTAAGTACGACACAAGCTCAGCGACTTTTTAACCACAATTTTCGCACCGAAACCTTGCTGGTAGACATTCGGTTGGGATCCATGTCTGCATTGACCCCGCTCTGATCCATAGTAAAGTTTCAGCTCTGGGAATTTTAAACAAGGAATCACCGTGTGTTTGTGTGGCTAAAGGCTAAAGCTTCCCAACTCCATATTTCTACCGTGACTTCTCCAATATTAATTGAACAAATTGCAAAAGATTCAGCAACACAGATCTCCAAAATACTGTGTAATTATGCCGTTAAAGCAGACAAATTTTACCTGTGTGTGCGTAGCACTTATACTTCCTAAAAACGTGTGACGTCCTGCGTACACGTCATCATTACACAACGTTTCCAAGACGAAACTCCCGGGAAATTTAAAATTGTAATTTAGTAAACTAAAAAGGCCGTATTGGCATGTGTTGCAATGTTAATATTTCATCATTGATGTATAAACTATCAGACTGCGTGGTGGGTTTCAGTAGGCCTTTAATAAACTGATGAAGAGAGCTGACTCCGTCCTAGGCTGCCCACTAGACAGCATTGAGAACGTGGCCGACAGAAGGCTGTTGACGAAGTCGACATCTATAATGTCCAATCCCTCTCACTCCATGCACTTTTTCAACCTTTTTCAGCATTAGACTGTTGCATCCACAGTGCAAGAAAGAGTGCTACAGCATGTCTTGTCGACCCACAGCCATAAGACTTTGCAACGCACTTACGTGATTACTGTCATCTTTTTCTTGGTGTGCAAAACGATTGTTAGGAGTGTTTTATTTTACAGATAGTGTAATCGGTAATAGATATGTTTTACTCATTTTTAGTTTTTCATTACTTCTGTTACTGTGTGTAAAAACCTGCACAACAACAATATAATTTCCTCATTGTTAGATTAGATTAGATTAGATAGTACTTTATTTATTCCGTCAGGAGAGTTCCTTCAGGAAAATTACAATTTTCAGCACAATCCCATTCAAGATCAGACAAACATTACAGGGAGACAGAACAGGATCGCTGACGGGTCTGCCGGCTTCCAGCGCCCCTTACAAAAAAAGATGACATACAGGTAAACAAGGGGGAGGGGAGAAAAAAAAATAGAAGATTAAAATAAAATTAAAAAAAAAAAAAAAATCGATGAGTAAGTCTGTATGTCCGTCCGTCCGTCCGTCCATCCATCCATCCATCTATCTATCTATCTATCTATCTATCTATCTATCTATCTATCTATCTATCTATCTATCTATCTATCTATCTATCTATCTATCTATCTATCTATCCATCTATCCATCTATCTATCTATCTATCTATCTATCTATCTATCTATCTATCTATCTATCTATCTATCTATCTATCTATCTATCTATCTATCTATCTATCTATCTATCTATCTATCTATCTATCTATCTATCTATCTATCTATCTATCTATCTATCTATCCATCTATCCATCTATCCATCTATCTATCTATCTAACTAACTGGTGAATGGCTGGCCAATGTGCATTTTTAAAAGTATGGCAGTAATACCTATAAAACATGTCAAACGTTACCGCTCCATTGTACAATAGAAGAACAGTCCGATAGTGTTTTGCTGATTTGGTTTTAGAACGTATGCACTTTTACTCTGTGCGTTTTTAACAAAATTATAGTAAAAAGAAAGAAGTCATACATACTTGGAGTTTTTAGTTGTATATTGATTTTTAATATCAACCTTTTGAACACAATGTATAGCACAGGATTGACCCGCTCGACATCCATTGCTTCCGGTCCCCTAGAGGGGGGGGCGGGTTGCCCACTTCTGAGGTCCTCTCCAAGGTTTCTCATAGTCAGCATTGTCACTGGCGTTCCACTGGATGTGAATTCTCCCTGCCCACTGGGTGTGAGTTTTCCTTGCCCTTTTGTGGGTTCTTCCGAGGATGTTGTAGTCGTAATGGTTTGTGCAGTCCTTTGAGACATTTGTGATTTAGGGCTATATAAATAAACATTGATTGATTGATTGATGGCCAAAGCGTGTTCTGTAGCTAATTTTTTTTTATTGGCCGCCGACATATTTTAAAAACAATATAAACATACTACATTAGAAAAACACAAAAAACTAAGAACACATACAAGTGTCCCAAATTACCCCAAAAATGTATACAAATTTCTTGCAATATGTGTTTTTGACAATGCGAAAGCCCTCAAAAAGGATTAAGTTTGTGGAATGATAATGTGAAGTGAAGTGAATTATATTTATATAGCGCTTTTCTCTAGTGACTCAAAGCGCTTTTACATAGTGAAACCCAATATCTAAGTTACATTTAAAGCAGTGTGGGTGGCACTGGGAGCAGGTGGGTAAAGTGTCTTGCCCAAGGACACAACGGCAGTGACTAGGATGGCGGAAGCGGGAATCGAACCTGCAACCCTCAAATTGCTGGCACGGCCACTCTACCAACCGAGCTATGCCGCCCTGGTATTAGAAGAGTTTGATAATAAGAAGACATTAGGTATCTTAAGGGGGTTAGATTAAAATGTGATTCGTTAGCGATAACACACAGCTGAGATCTGGCTATTTTGTTGTTATTGATTAACATTGCATTGTTTTTTATCATCTTTAATGTACAAAATGTATCAAATTGGCCCCCGCATCTTTAAAATTTTCTGTATGCGGCCCTCGCTACAAAAAAGTGTGGACACCCCTGCTGTGGCATAAGTTCATACCCTAAAATTACAACACCAAGCAGAATCAAAGGCCACCAGGCCCACTTATTTGCACTATCCATCCATCCATTTTCTACCGCTTATTCCCTTTGGGGTCCCGGGGGGCGCTGGTGCCTATCTCAGCTACGATCGAGCGGAAGGCTTTACACCCTGGACAAATCGCCACCCAAAAACATTGGGGGGAAAAAATCAGAATTAAAATATTTATTAATTATTTTGACAACAGTACTGCAAGTGGTCTGCTCATAACCGACATCAGTGATCATCTATCGGTTTTCACAAACTATGACGTAAACTACGGGAGGAACGTGGATGATAAAGACGTTCCGAAGACCATACACAGCGAAAAGTATGAACGCTTTGAAGAATGATCTGAGAGAACAAAGTTGGGACATTTCGTACAGTCTAAATGATGTAGATGAAGCATATAGTCTTTTTCCAAAATACTTTTAGCTAACAGAATGAACATTGTTTGTGCTCTTTATTATTTTTGCATTTGGAGCAGTTAGAAGAGGAGAGGGAGTCGAAGAGACAGGAATTGTCTATAAAATCCAAAGCAGAATCCACCAAAGCAGAAAAAAAAAGGAACATGTAAGCGGCTCAGAAATTTGCCAGGAAGGCTCATGTCAGAGCCATCAAAGCAAAAATACCAAGGTAGTGTGCGAATGAAACAAAGTAATGTGTAAATAACTAGATGAACCATCTGTGGCTGTGAAGTGAACACTAGTAAGATTGTAAATACTGTATAGAGTAGGCTAACCCATGTGGTTCCTGTGGATGTCAATCAATCAATGATTATTTATATAGCCCTAAATCACCAGTGTCTCAAAGGGCTGCACAAACCACAACACAAACCACAAGGACATCCTCGGTAGAGCCCACATAAGGGCAAGGAAAACTCACACCCAGTGTGACATGGGTGACAATGATGACTATGAGAAACCTTGGAGAGGACCGCATGTGTGGGCAACCCCCCCCTCAAGGGGAACCGAAAGCAATGGATGTCGTGTGAACACAAGTTGTAATTACTGTGTGATCAAATAACATAGGGACTGAAACAGACATAGTGATTAATTTGTTTATGTAAACTCTGTTGATAATTTTAAAATTCTTTAAACACTAAAACATGGTGCTTTTTTGGTACATTTTTGCATGTTCAATTGCTGTAAAAAAAAAAAAAAAACTCGTCCCGCCACCAGGGCGCTGCCCTGGACCTGCGGACCCCAGACCACCAGCTTATTTTCCGTATTTTTCATTAAGTTATAATCACATGCCTGCATGACCAGCATTGTCAATGGAAAAAACTTTAGTAAGAAGAAGAAGAAGAAGAAGAATCAAGTATGGATGACTAAGGGATTGAAAAACGCGAGCAACAAGAAAAATACATTGTATAGAACATTTATCACACAAAAATCTTCAGAGGCTGAAAATGAGTACAAAATGTATAAGAACAAGCTAACTAGTATCTTATGAGCATGTAGGAAATACTATTACTGTCAACTATGAAGACAGGAACAAAAAAATACTTCTTAGATGGAAACCTTAAAAATGACAATATTTTTCAAGTGGTTGAAAGCTTCAATGACTACTTTGTAAATATTGGACCGAATCTGGAATGAAATATTCCAGATCCTGAGTCAGATCAGGACTTGAATTACTTTTCTTTTATTAGTAGATTGCAACTCAACGCCAAAAAAACGGAAATGCTGATTATCGGTCCTGCTAGACACCGAACTCTATTTAATAATACAACTCTAACATTTGACAACCAAACAATTAAACAAGGCGACACGGTAAAGAATCTGGGTATTATCTTTGACCCAACTCTCTCCTTTGAGGCACACATTAAAAGCGTTACTAAAACAGCCTTCTTTCATCTCCGTAATATCGCTAAAATTCGCTCCATTCTGTCCACTAAAGACGCTGAGATCATTATCCATGCGTTTGTTACGTCTCGCCTCGATTACTGTACCGTATTATTTTCGGGTCTCCCCATGTCTAGCATTAAAAGATTACAGTTGGTACAAAATGCGGCTGCTAGACTTTTGACAAGAACAAGAAAGTTTGATCACATTACGCCTGTACTGGCTCACCTGCACTGGCTTCCTGTGCACTTAAGATGTGACTTTAAGGTTTTACTACTTACGTATAAAATACTACACCGTCTAGCTCCATCCTATCTTGCCGATTGTATTGTACCAAATGTCCCGGCAAGAAATCTGCCTTCAAAGGACTCCGGCTTGTTAGTGATTCCCAAAGCCCAAAAAAAGTCTGCGGGCTATAGAGCGTTTTCCGTTCGGGCTCCAGTACTCTGGAATGCCCTCCCGGTAACAGTTCGAGATGCCACCTCAGTAGAAGCATTTAAGTCTCACCTTAAAACTCATTTGTATACTCTAGCCTTTAAATAGACTCCCTTTTTAGACCAGTTGATCTGCCGTTTCTTTTCTTTTTCTTCTATGTCCCACTCTCCCTTGTGGAGGGGGTCCGGTCCGATCCGGTGGCCATGTACTGCTTGCCTGTGTATCGGCTGGGGACATCTCTGCGCTGCTGATCCGCCTCCGCTTGGGATGGTTTCCTGCTGGCTCCGCTGTGAACGGGACTCTCGCTGCTGTGTTGGATCCGCCTTGGACTGGACTCTTGCGACTGTGTTGGATCCATTATGGATTGAACTTTCACAGTATCATGTTAGACCCGCTCGACATCCATTGCTTTCCTCCTCTCCAAGGTTCTCATAGTCATCATTGTCACCGACGTCCCACTGGGTGTGAGTTTTCCTTGCCCTTATGTGGGCCTACCGAGGATGTCGTGGTGGTTTGTGCAGCCCTTTGAGACACTAGTGATTTAGGGCTATATAAGTAAACATTGATTGATTGATTGATGGATAGTACACATTCCATACAATTGACCACTAAATGGTAACACCCGAACACGTTTTTCAACTTGTTAAAGTCGGGGTCCATGTAAATCAATTCATCATCCCAAATCAATGATTGTCATGAACGTGACAGAAGAATGAATAATCAAAATCGTAAATGAAAGAAATTGATAAGGAAATTACAAAAAACTGGTTATGAAGGAGATCTCAGAACTCTTAACATGTATCGGCTTCTCTCATTTCCAACAGGGAAATTCCCAAACAAAATGAACATAGCAAAAGTTGCACCGAATTATAAGATTGGAAACAAGTACCAGTTTGCAAACTACACACCTGATTCCTTAATTTTCCAGTTTTCTAAAATCATTGAAAAATTATCAACAGATTGGACAAATTCATAAATAAAAGTGGAAGGCTTGCGATCAACCAATACAAATAAAGCGCTAACATCTAAATATTGATGCCAATTGAAACAACAGAGGTAATTACCAATGCAACGGATCAGTGTGCAGCTGCAGTGTTAATGGACTTAAAAGCAATTGACACACTCATGAAATCGTAATCAACTAATTAGAATGGTATGGCATTAGAAGGTTGGTCTCGACCTGGGTAAGTAGCTACTTTTCGAACAGGAAGCAATACGTGAAGCTAAGCAAACCAGTTTCACAGCTCTAAATATATTTTATCCGACATCCGTAAAGTCACAAAGGACTTAAATATAGTACGATTTTACAATGCGGCCATATTTTGTCCAGGAAGCCAACACACAAACTAAAGAGATGGTTTGACAAAAAAACATGTATTTGTTAACAGTAAGACAGAGAGTCAAACGCAAATATAAATAGACATGGTAGGGTAAAATATATCCAATTGCTTGGCGTAGAAGTAGATGATCAAATGTACTAGAAGTCTAATATTAAAATATACAACATAAGGTGGCAATAAATACTTAAATAATAAATAAAGGAAAATATGGGCTTCACGGTGGCAGAGGGGTTAGTGCGTCTGCCTCACAATACGAAGTTCCTGCAGTCCTGGGTTCAAATCCAGGCTCGGGATCTTTCTGTGTGGAGTTTGCATGTTCTCCCCGTGAATGCGTGGGTTCCCTCCGGGTACTCCGGCTTCCTCCCACCTCCAAAGACATGCACCTGGGGATAGGTTGATTGGCAACACTAAAATGGTCCCTAGTGTGTGAATGTGAGTGTGAATGTTGTCTGTCTATCTGTGTTGGCCCTGCGATGAGGTGGCGACTTGTCCAGGGTGTACCCCGCCTTCCGCCCGATTGTAGCTGAGATAGGCGCCAGTGCCCCCCGCGACCCCGAAAGGGAATAAGCGGTAGAAAATGGATGGATGGATGGATGTTCTAGACCAAAAATCAGTCCTTATCATATCTACTGCTTGCTAGTGTTACTGTATCTGAGTTATTCTGTAGACAAATGGGTAAATATTTACAAATTCAGTTGGGACAGTTTTTCAAAACCATGACTCAGGCTGGGCCGGACTTTTTTCCAGTGGTCGCCGCCGCCGGTCAGTAATCAGAAATTCATGACAAATAATAAATGACCACAATCTGATGGGCTTCACGGTGGCAGAAGGGTTAGTGCGTCTGCCTCACAATACGAAGGTCCTGCAGTCCTGGGTTCAAATCCAGGCTCGGGATCTTTCTGTGTGGAGTTTGCATGTTCTCCCCGTGAATGCGTGGGTTCCCTCCGGGTACTCCGGCTTCCTCCCACTTCCAAAGACATGCACCTGGGGATAGGTTGATTGGCAACACTAAAATTGGCCCTAGTGTGTGAATGTGAGTGTGAATGTTGTCTGTCTATCTGTGTTGGCCCTGCGATGAGGTGGCGACTTGTCCAGGGTGTACCCTGCCTTCCGCCCGATTGTAGCTGAGATAGGCGCCAGCGCCCCCCGCGACCCCGAAAGGGAATAAGCGGTAGAAAATGGATGGATGGATGGAATCTGATGAAGAAGCAAACTGAGTGTATTTGTTGTTTCTCCTTTAAATCTGATTACATCTAACCAAAGCGTTCAAATACTTATGTGTGTTCTTTTGCATTTTTAAGGCAATAAGCAGAATAATTCATTTCAGAAACTTTGACTGTCAAAAAGCAGACTTAAAGTTGTACAGTACCTCACTTTCAGTACGCACAACTAGGGCTGAGCGATATGGCTGAAAACTGTATCATATAAGTTTTTTATATCGGTTGGTATAGATGATTGTTGATATTTTTTTATGAGCTATGGAAAATATGGACCAGGAGAAGAATTTATGAAATGTAAACATTTTTATTTCAAATGTAACCTTCCTCTGATTACAACCCCCTCAGCTATAAGGCAGAGCGGAAAGGAAATTGTCAACACAACCATGGAAAACACTCAAAAGAATCAACGTAAACAAATTCATAAATTACAATAAACCGCAAGGTTGTTGGTGCCTGTCGTGGCGGTAATCCCAGAACCCGTTGGTGGACACCAGCAGTGAGGGATGCCGTCAAGCTGAAGAAGGAGTCCTATCGGGTTCTTTTGGCTCATAGGACTCCGGAGGCAGCAGACGGGTACCGACGGGCCAAGCGGTGTGCAGCTTTAGCGGTCGCGGAGGCAAAAACTCGGACATGGGAAGAGTTCGGGGAAGCCATGGAAAACGACTTCCGGACGGCTTCGAAGCGATTCTGGACCACCATACGGCGCCTCAGGAAGGGGAAGCAGTGCACTATCAACACCGTGTATGGTGCGGATGGTGTTCTGCTGACTTCGACTGCGGGTGTTGTGGATCGGTGGAGGGAATACTTCGAAGACCTCCTCAATCCCACCAACACGTCTTTCTTTGAGGAAGCGGTGCCTGGGGAATCTGTAGTGGACTCTCCTATTTCTGGGGCTGAGGTCGCTGAGGTAGTTAAAAAGCTCCTCGGCGGCAAGGCCCCGGGGGTGGATGAGATCCGCCCGGAGTTCCTTAAGGCTCTGGATGCTGTGGGGCTGTCTTGGTTGACAAGACTCTGCAGCATCGCGTGGACATCGGGGGCGGTACCTCTGGATTGGCAGACCGGGGTGGTGGTCCCTCTCTTTAAGAAGGGGGACCGGAGGGTGTGTTCCAACTATCGTGGGATCACACTCCTCAGCCTTCCCGGTAAGGTTTATTCAGGTGTACTGGAGAGGAGGCTTCGCCGGATAGTCGAACCTCGGATTCAGGAGGAACAGTGTGGTTTTCGTCCTGGTCGTGGAACTGTGGACCAGCTCTATACTCTCGGCAGGGTTCTTGAGGGTGCATGGGAGTTTGCCCAACCAGTCTACATGTGCTTTGTGGACTTGGAGAAGGCATTCGACCGTGTCCCTCGGGAAGTCCTGTGGGGAGTGCTCAGAGAGTGTGGGGTACCGGACTGTCTTATTGTGGCAGTCCGCTCCCTGTATGATCAGTGTCAGAGCTTGGTCCGCATTGCTGGCAGTAAGTCGGACACGTTTCCAGTGAAGGTTGGACTCCGCCAAGGCTGTCCTTTGTCACCGATTCTGTTCATAACTTTTATGGACAGAATTTCTAGGCGCAGTCAAGGCGTTGAGCGGTTCCGGTTTGGTGGCCACGGGATTAGGTCTCTGCTTTTTGCAGATGATGTAGTCCTGATGGCTTCATCTGGCCGGGATCTTCAGCTCTCACTGGATCGGTTCGCAGCCGAGTGTGAAGCGACCGGAATGAGAATCAGCACCTCCAAGTCCGAGTCCATGGTTCTCGCCCGGAAAAGGGTGGAGTGCCATCTCCGGGTTGGGGAGGAGACCCTGCCCCAAGTGGAGGAGTTCAAGTACCTAGGAGTCTTGTTCACGAGTGGGGGAAGAGTGGATCGTGAGATCGACAGGCGGATCGGTGCGGCGTCTTCAGTAATGCGGACGTTGTATCGATCCGTTGTGGTGAAGAAGGAGCTGAGCCGGAAGGCAAAGCTCTCAATTTACCGGTCGATCTACGTTCCCATCCTCACCTATGGTCATGAGCTTTGGGTCATGACCGAAAGGATAAGATCACGGGTACAAGCGGCCGAAATGAGTTTCCTCCGCCGTCTGGCGGGGCTCTCCCTTAGAGATAGGGTGAGAAGCTCTGCCATCCGGGAGGAGCTCAACGTAAAGCCGCTGCTCCTCCACATCGAGAGGAGCCAGATGAGGTGGTTCGGGCATCTGGTCAGGATGCCACCCGAACGCCTCCCTAGGGAGGTGTTTAGGGCACGTCCAGCTGGTAGGAGGCCACGGGGAAGACCCAGGACACGTTGGAAAGACTATGTCTCCCGGTTGGCCTGGGAACGCCTCGGGATCCCCCGGGAAGAGCTAGACGAAGTGGCTGGAGATAGGGAAGTTTGGGCTTCCCTGCTTAGGCTGCTGCCCCCGCGACCCGACCTCGGATAAGCGGAAGATGATGGATGGATGGATGGACAATAAACTCTAAAGGCCGACTGCACATTTCCTATCTTCACAATAAAAGCCCTGCTTCATGCTGCCTGCGCTAACAAAATAAGAGTCTCAGAAAGCTGGCGTGCACAACTGATGTGCACGCCAGCTTTCTGAGGGATCGCTTGTGCACGCCAGTTTTCCGAGACTCTGTATTTAGTTAGCGCAGGCAGCATGAAGCAGGGCTTTTATTGTGAAGATAGGAAATGTGCAGTTGGCCTTTAGAGGTTTGACGGAAGGTACGGCGCGAGAGTCTGTTGAAATAAAAAGTTTTTCTCGCCTTCCTCTCGGTCATATTTTCATAATAATGATCTTGCAGCAGCCAGCGTCATCTCACAAGACCCTCCGGTACCGTGAATGTCATTTAAGTGACGTCTTGGTGAAGATTGATGATCACTAATTTTTAGGTCTATTTTTTTTAGAAGCCTGGCTGGAGATCGACTGACACACCCCCCGCGGTCGACTGGTAGCTCGCGATCGACGTAATGGGCACCCCTGCTCTAGACATTATAGGCCATTTTGCATGTGGGCTGAGATAGGCGCCAGCGCCCCCCGCGACCCCGAAAGGGAATAAGCGGTAGAAAATGGATGGATGGGTTTAGGAGTTATGTTCAAATAACTGTCATATTGAGTGTGACAGTATACTGTCATAGTGAGTAAAACCTAATTGTATTTTCAAACCTTACTAAAACAACTGATTCGAGTAAAACTAAAAAAACAACAATATTACAAGCATTATTAGCCATAATATCTGAATTTAGTAAAACTCACATAGATTCAATATAACAGGCATTTTTAGACATAATGCATGTTTGGTTTTGGAGTTAAGTTAATATAACATTTATATTTCGTATGACATTTATACTGGGAAATGGCTTCTGAAGAGCCATATTATTTTAATTTGTAAGGGTTTTAGATTGTGTTTTAATGATGAAGGCAAAACGATTGTTGTTTCAGTGACATCACACGTGGTCACTTAGTGTTGTCGACACTTCTGTTCTGTGTCATTCTCCTCTAAGTACTCTGTTCTAAGAATGCACAGCTTGTAGTTTCAATGGGCACAATTGAATAGCTTGGTTGCTCAGACAGCAATGTGTTTATACAAGTTAGGACTGGGGTATGTCGTTTGGCAATGGAGAAAGACGTTCATGTCTGTAGTATTAATGTTAGCATTTAAGCAACCTGGACAGCCATTAGCGTGTTTCACTGGTCAATGAGTATCACTGCTTTGTGAGTTGATCAATGTGCGGTTATCACAATTGAACAATAATTTGAATTTAAATGGTTATACTAACAGTCAGGAGTTTAACCGCTGCTTATCATTAATGCTGTTTATCAACAGATCCTTAAATGCAGGTACGATCTCAAAGTCTGCCTAGCAACAAGTGAAAAACATGCACAGAAGTAACTACAATGTACAAAACCCGTTTCCATATGATTTGGGAAATTGTGTTAGATGTAAATATAAACGGAATACAATGATTTGCAAATCCTTTTCAACCCATATTCAGTTGAATATCCTACGAAGATAAGATATTTGATGTTAAAACTGCTAAACTTTTTTTTTTGCAAATATTCATTTACTTTTGAATTTGATGCCAGCAACAGGTGACAAAGAAGTTGTGAAAGGTGGCAATAAATACTGATAAAGTTGAGGAATGCTCATCAAACACTTATTTGGAACATCCCACAGGTGTGCAGGCTAATTGGGAACAGGTGGGTGCCATGATTGGGTATAAAAGCAGCTTTCATGAAATGCTAAGTAATTCACAAACAAGGATGGGGCGAGGGTCACCAATTTGTAAGCAAAATGTCTAATAGTTTTAGAACAACATTTCTCAACGAGCTATTTTAAGGAATTTAGGGATTTCACCATCTACGGTCCGTAAAATCATCAAAAGGTTCAGAGAATCTGGAGAAATCACTGCACGTAAGCGATGATATTACGGACTTTTGATCCCTCAGGCGGTACTATATGAAAAACCGACATCAGTGTGTTCTTTGATGTTTGATGTTTCCCTCTTACACACATGGAAGAGGGATGTGTACTATGGCTATGAGTTGTTGTTTTTTCCCTTGGCCTCAGTCTGCACCTCCTCTCCAGGGCCCAGGCTAAGAACGATTTTTTTCATTTTGTTTTAATCTTCTATTCCCCCTCCTTGTTTACCTGTATCTCATCTTTTTTGTAAGGGGCGCTGGAAGCCGGCAGACCCGTCAGCGATCCTGTTCTGTCTCCCTGTAATGTTTGTCTAAACTTGAATGGGATTGTGCTGAAAATTGTAATTTTCCTGAAGGAACTCTCCTGATGGAATAAATAAAGTACTATCTAATCTAATCTAATCCATCTAAAGGATATACCCACATGGGCTCAGGAACACTTCATAAAACCACTGTCAGTAACTACAGTTGGTCGCTACATCTGTAAGTGCAAGTTAAAACTCTACTATGCAAAGTGAAAGCCATTTATCAACCACACCCAGGAACGCCGCCGGCTTCGCCGGGCCCGAGCTCATCTAAGTTGGACTGACTCAAAGTGGAAAGGTCTGACGAGTCCATATATTATATTTGGAAACTGTGGACGTGGTGTCCTCCGGAACAAAGAGGAAAATAACCATCCGGATTGTTATAGGCGCAAAGTTCAAAAGCCAGCATCTGTGATGGTATGGAGGTGTATTAGTGCCCAAGGCATGGGTAACTTACACTTCTGTGAAGGCACCATTAATGCTGAATGGTCCATACAGGTTTTGGAGCAACATATGTTGTCATCCAAGCAATGTTATCATGGACGCCCCTGCTTATTTCAGCAAAACAATGCCAAGCCACGTGTTACAACAGCGGGGCTTCGTAGTAAAAGAGTGCGGGTACTTTCCTGGCCCCCCTGCAGTCCAGACATGTCTACCATCGAAAATGTGTGGCGCATTATAAGTTGAACAACTTAAGCTGTACATCAAGCAAGATGAATTCCACTTTCAAAGCTTCAATTATTAGTTTCCTCAGTTCCCAAACGTTTATTGAGTGTTGTTAAAAGAAAATGTGATGTAACACAGTGGTGAACATGCCCTTTCCCAACTACTTTGGCACGTGTTGTTCCAAGTTAATTAATTTGAGTTTGAACATCAAATATCTTGTCTTTGTAGTGCATTCAATTGAATATGGGTTGAAAAGGATTTGCAAATCATTGTATTCCGTTTATATTTACATCTAACACAATTTCCCAACTCACATGGAAACGGGGTTTGTATAACTATTTTCGTAGCGATGTTTTATTAACCCAACACGTGACTCTCCAGTGTTTTTCGACAGGAAAGTACGCTTTTCTGTTTTTTTTGTGGCGTTCCTCTCAATCGTAACTCTTTTTTTTGAACAGACATACCTTCCATTAGGGATGTTTTCTTTTCAACTTTACTATCTAACTTGTCGTCCAAAGGGTGCTTGTGGTCGTCTGCAGGCCCGACAGACCGGCAGCCCGAGTCGATGCTCATTTGGTAGAGATCAGCAGCCGGTGACGCATCCAACAGCAACGTTTCGTCTTTCCGCTAAAGACCATAAGTCATGAGTGAACGCCCCCTTCACCCAAGAAAAACATCTCGGGTGTGCAGTCAGTGACCAGAATGTGGTAGCATTTAAAACTCTGTGTTCGTACACAAACCCAAGCCATGTGTCTTTAATCAGTGGTCTCCAACAGCCTGTCTGGTTTCTGCCAATCTTTGACAGAGGTGCTTTTCAGACCTCATAGTAATCTAATACTATTGTCGTGTAGCGATGTATTAAACAAAGACATACCAAATATCAAAGGAGGACACTGTAACTGTACAAAAAACACACAAAGTGAACAGTGAGCCGCCATGAGTGCAAGCCTTGTTTGTTTGACGACAGCGTGGTGTGATGTGCATGAGGAACAGGCACAGTTTTGTTTTTGTATGTGGAGTTTTTATTTTGGTAACCACAAATCCATTCCTGTTGCACAGTTCCTTTTAACTTTAATCCAACATAACGGAACACTAAACTTCGCACAATATACAAAGCATTTGGCACATTAGCATGGCTGGAAGCGACATAACCGTATTTTAATTAGCTGTTATCATAATTTTGATTTCTTGTTTCCCCATTGTCCTAATTGGCTGGGAACGTTTTTTTCAGCTCAGAAAGCTTGTTCACATAATTTGTCTCTTGAACTGTGACCTTGAGGTGATGTTAGAGTAAAATCAATTGTCTACTATTATAAAATAAAATAAATTCCATTATAATTTAAATGTATTACATTTATGTAGGCCTGGCAATATGGCTTGAAAATAAAATCTACGATTATTTTCCCTAAGAATTCAGCTTGCCACTTTTTCTGATTGATTGATTGATTGATACTTTTATTAGTAGATTGCACAGTTCAGTACATATTCCGTACAATTGACCACTAAATGGTAACACCCGAATAAGTTTTTCAACTTGTTTAAGTCGGGGTCCACGTTAATCAATTCATGGTACAAATATATACTATCAACATAATACAGTCATCACACAAGTTAATCATCATAGTATATACATTGAATTATTCACATTATTTACAATCCGGGGGGTGGGATGAGGAGCTTTGGTTGATATCAGAACTTCAGTCATCAACAATTGCATCAACAGAGAAATGTGGACATTGAAACAGTGTAGGTCTTATTTAGTAGGATATGTACAGCCAGCAGAGAACATAGTGAGTTCACATAGCATAAGAACAAGTATATACATTAGAAGTACATTTGAGTTGTTTATAATCCGGGGAGATGGGATGTGAATGGAGGAGGGTATTAGTAAAGTGTTGAAGTTGTCTGGAGGTGTTGTTTTAGAGCGGTTTTGAAGGAATATAGAGATGCACTTACTTTTATACCTGTTGGGAGTGCATTCCACATTGATGTGGCATAGAAAGAGAATGAGTTAAGACCTTTGTTAGATCGAAATCTGGGTTTAACATGGTTTGTGGAGCTCCCCCTGGTGTTGTGGTTATGGCGGTCATTTACGTTAAGGAAGTAGTTTGACATGTACTTCGGTATCAAGGAGGTGTAGCGGATTTTATAGACCAGGCTCAGTGCAAGTTGTTTTACTCTGTCCTCCACCCTGAGCCAGCCCACTTTGGAGAAGTGGGTTGGATTGAGGTGTGATCTGGGGTGGAGGTCTAAAAGTAACCGGATTAGCTTATTCTGGGATGTTTGGAGTCTAGATTTGAGGGTTTTGGAGGTGCTGGGGTACCAGGAGGTGCAAGCGTAATCGAAGAAGGATTGAATGAGAGTTCCCGCTAGAATCCTCAAGGGGCTTTTGTTGACCAGAGAGGAGATTCTGTAGAGGAATCTCGTTCTTTGGTTGACCTTTTTGATCACCTTGGTTGCCATTTTATCACAGGAAAGATTAGCCTCTAGAATGGAACCTAGGTAGGTGATCTCATCCTTCCTGGTGATAACAATGTCACCCACTTTTATAGTGAAGTCACTGACCTTCTTAAGTTTGATATGGGACCCAAATAGGATGGATTCCGTTTTACCTAAGTGTATGGATAGTGTATGGATTTTGTCCTTTACTTTTTGAAAAAACACAACCCCCAAAAAACAATGAATACAAATGACAGAGATAACTTAAAACAAGGTTTTATTTTATTTGATCAAATATTAGTACTTTGAAATGACACTGAATACACTCTATCTTACTCTAGAAGCCTCATTTGGGAAGCAATACTTGAATACAATACTTCTGTTAACAAAAATGTAACATTTCATGCAAAAAAATTATTGTCTCCGACATTGAGATTAATAGTGAAAACTTAAAACTTTTGTCTTGAATAAACTATTTTGTAAAAAAATGTAGTATTATGCATTGTCCATCCATTCATCCATCCATCCATCCATCCGTCTTCTTCCGCTTATCCGAGGTCGGGTCGCGGGGGCAGCAGCCGAAGCAGGGAAGCCCAGACTTCCCTCTTCTCAGCTACTTCGTTGTGTGCAAATAAATAATCAGGTAAAACAATAAGAAGACAGACTATAATTTCAATAAGTCAAGTGGATAAACGCAGGCTTTTTCTTTCCTTCACAAATCTTGGCGTCGGAAAATTAATTTAAGAAAAAAAAAATACTTCCTTGTTACTTTACCAAAAGAATTATTGAATTACCATATTTTCTGGAGGGTGCACCGGATTATAAGGTGCACTGCCGATGAGCTGGTCTAGTCAGGTCTATTTTCATACAACAGGCGCAACGCATTATAGAGCGCATTAAAGGAATCATATTATCATTTAATGTTTCTAAATGTCAAAGATGTCCTTGTAGTCTACATAACATGTAATGGTGGTCCTTTGGTCAAAATGTTGCATAGATGATGTTTTACAGATCATCTTCAAGCCACTTTCTGATAGTCGCTTCAGGATGGGCGGTCTTATTTACGTGGCTCACCTTTGGCAGAGTCTTCTCCCCGTCATCTTTGTTGTAGCCGTGTAGCGTGCAAGGACAGGAGTGGAAGAAGTGTCAAAAGATGGAGCTAACTGTTTTAATGACATTCAGACTTTACTTCAATCAATAACGGAGCAGCATCTCCTTTTCGGAAACAACAACAAGCAGGAAATGTGTCCCGTGAAAAAACGTCCGACCGTCCAAGTGCCTTGAGTGAATAATATAAACTCACTACACCGGTATATTTTAGCGCTTTCATGGCAAGTTTACTGACAGATATAAGCAAGATCTTTACACTAATTTATATTAGAAATGGCAACAGTGGAGGATGAATGTCCCATAACAAGAAGATAGAGAAAAAGTAGAAGCTTATCGACTACAATGTCTTCACGGACTACAAAAGCACAGGCGCTCAAATTTTCAGGACTAATGCAGATCCCAAATACAGATCAGCAGGTACGCAGTGGGAAAGTGGCCGTGCGCAACCCGAGGGTCACTGGTTCAAATCCCACCTAGAACCAACCTCGTCACGTCCGTTGTGTCCTGAGCAAGACACTTCACCCTTGCTCCTGATGGGTGCTGGTTGGCGCCTTGCATGGCAGCTCCCTCCATCAGTGTGTGAATGTGTGTGTGAATGGGTGAATGTGGAAGTAGTGTCAAAGCGCTTTGAGTACCTTGAAGGTAGAAAAGCGCTATACAAGTACAACCCATTTATCATTTATTCATGTGGGGCGGCATAGCTCGGTTGGTAGAGTGGCCGTGCCAGCAACTTGAGGGTTGCAGGTTCGATTCCCGCTTGTGCCATCCTAGTTACTGCCGTTGTATCCTTGGGCAAGACACTTTACCCACCTGCTCCCAGTGCCACCCACACTGGTTTAAATGTAACTTAGATATTGGGTTTCACTATGTAAAGCGCTTTGAGTCACTTGAGAAAAAGCGCTATATAAATATAATTCACTAATTCACATTTAAAAGTTGCTTTTGCATAATATTGCAAAACAAAACGCCAGATAATTCTTTTACCTTATACACACACTCCATAATAATACCCGTATGTTGAAGCACAGTATAATCCATCAAGCGGTGCGGCTTCATAGCTTACCAAAATCGTACTAAAACATTTTGATAGATTTTTGGGCGCCGTGGGTAATGTTCTATATTTTCAATGGAATATATACAATTCTGGTGTTGTTTACTTGAGTCATATTGCAGTCTACAGGTATCTCTTATGTGTGACTGCCATCTACTGGTCACACTCACACAAAGAAAATGATTCGTTACATTAGGCGCTCTGTCGAGTTTTGAGAAAATGAAAGAATTTGAAGTGCGCCTTATAGTCCGAAAAATACGGTGCTATAGGAGCTACTCTCTGCGATGAGGTGGCGACTTGTCCAGGGTGTACACCGCCTTCCGCCCGATTGTAGCTGAGTTAGGCACCAGCGACCCCAAAGGGAATAAGCGGTAGAAAATGGATGGATGGATGGAGTTACTCTTTCACAAATGTAATTAATTACTAGGGAAAGTAATTAATGCATGACTTATAAAAAGAAACTTCTGATATTTGGCTCATGCAGTTGACAGACGTTTCATATTGGCGCAGTGTGTGTGTGTGTGTGTGTGTGTGTGTGTGTGTGTCTTTTATAAGGCAGTGTCTGTTGCCTGTAACGTCAACGCCCAGACCAGCAACATTAGCAGTTTTTTCACCTTTTCCAGTAGCTCTGTTGAATGTTTTCCCTGGATTGTGTTACTTCTGTTTAATAAAGAGGTTGAATGAGCTTCCATGGCTGTCATATATCTCCTGGTCCACGAAGGCTATTGTTTGGATTGCATGCTGAAGGTGATTTGTTCCCTCGTAGATAATAGTTGTGTTTATGTATGCGTGTGTTTGTTGTCTGCTCTCTTTTCTATTTGATATGAAGTTCATTTTGTGTTTAGTTAGGGTCCGCCCTGCCTATGGGCAAGGACCCTATTGAATGCGTTTTATTCTTTCCTTATTATTCCGCACCTATGCGCTGTAATTTGACCAACATTTGTAGAGTATAATAAATCTCTTATTCTTTTCAACAACATTGTTATTCTAAAAGTTAACCAATAATAAATAAAATACTTCTTACCATTAATGCGACATCGTGAACAGGTGCGGTAAAAAAAACGGACGGTTGGATTAAAATGCATGAGAAGTTTTATGATTTGAACGTTATTTTTGAAACTGTGATTACCAGCGGAATTATTCATTACTTATTTTAAGCAATGTCAGCTAAGATTTATCTGAGAGCCAGGTGCAGTCATCTGGGTCTAGAGCCATAGGTTCCCTACCCCTGGTTTAAGCATTAGACACCTTTTTACCTGCACCCTGCCTCCCGCTGTTTCCCACATCTACAAAGCAATTAGCTACCGACTGCCACCTACTGATATGGAAGAGTATTACACGGTTACTCGGCATGCTCGGTTAGGAGAGTGGCCGTGCTAGCAACCTGAGGGTTCCAGGTTTGATCCCCGCTTCCGCCATTCTAGTCACTGCCGTTGTGTCCTTGGGCAAGACACTTTCCACACCTTCCCCCAGTGCCACCCACACTGGTTTAAATGGAACTTACATATTGGGTGTCACTTTGTAAAGCGCTTTGAGTCACTAGAGAAAAGCGCTATATAAATATAATTATCTGAGAGCCATATGTAGTCATCAAAAGAGCCACATCTGGCTCTAGAGCCATAGGTTCCCTACCCCTGTTGTAGATGAAGCAAATCATATGGAGACAAAGCAAAGGCAGCAAAGAGGTGACCTCCCCCACTCAACCCTCGCCAGTATTGATCCGAACAGGCCTCGCGTCATCTCTGCAAAAGGGGCCCCGCCGTTCTTCCTGCGCCAGCTCGACAGATGGCCAGTGGCGTGCATCACGTCAGTGTCAAACGCACTTCACTGACATTGACGACATATGTTACATAATTTAAATAGGCGCTGCAAGAGAGCGATACAGCCGAGCCTCCAGACCAGACCTTGGCAAAGTCAAGTCTCTTGCGGCCCGTTGAGCTTTTCAATCTGGCCCTTCCCGGACATTCCCAAATCATTTTTTTTTCAATCAATCAATCAATCAATCAATGTTTACTTATATAGCCCTAAATCACTAGTGTCTCAAAGGGCTGAACCACAACACAAAACACTACGACATCCTCGGTAGGCCCACATAAGGGCAAGGAAAACTCACACCCAGTGGGACGTCGGTGACAATGATGACTATGAGAACCTTGGAGAGGAGGAAAGCAATGGATGTCGAGCGGGTCTAACATGATACTGTGAAAGTTCAATCCATAATGGATCCAACACAGTCGCAAGAGTCCAGTCCAAAGCGGATCCAACACAGCAGCGAGAGTCCCGTTCACAGCGGAGCCAGCAGGAAACCATCCCAAGCGGAGGCGGCTCAGCAGCGCAGAGATGTCCCCAGCCGATACACAGGCAATCAGTACATGGCCACCGGATCGGACCGGACCCCCTCCACAAGGGAGAGTGGGACATAGGAGAAAAAGAAAAGAAACGGCAGATCAACTGGTCTAAAAAGGAGGTCTATTTAAAGGCTAGAGTATACAGATGAGTTTTAAGGTGAGACTTAAATGCTTCTACTGAGGTAGCATCTCGAACTGTTACCGGGAGGGCATTCCAGAGTACTGAAGCCCGAACGGAAAACGCTCTATAGCCCGCAGACTTTTTTTGGGCTCTAGGAATCACTAATAAGCCGGAGTCTTTTGAACGCAGATTTCTTGCCAATCAATGTTTACTTATATAGCCCTAAATCACTAGTGTCTCAAAGGGCTGAACCACAACACAAACCACTACGACATCCTCGGTAGGCCCACATAAGGGCAAGGAAAACTCACACCCAGTGGGACGTCGGTGACAATGATGACTATGAGAACCTTGGAGAGGAGGAAAGCAATGGATGTCGAGCGGGTCTAACATGATACTGTGAAAGTTCAATCCATAATGGATCCAACACAGTCGCAAGAGTCCAGTCCAAAGCGGATCCAACACAGCAGCGAGAGTCCCGTTCACAGCGGAGCCAGCAGGAAACCATCCCAAGCGGAGGCGGCTCAGCAGCGCAGAGATGTCCCCAGCCGATACACAGGCGAGCAGTACATGGCCACCGGTTCGTACCGGACCCCCTCCACAAGGGAGGGTGGGACATAGGAGAAAAAGAAAAGAAACGGCAGATCAACTGGTCTAAAAAGGGAGTCTATTTAAAGGCTAGAGTATACAAATGAGTTTTAAGGTGAGACTTAAATGCTTCTACTGAGGTGGCATCTAGAACTGTTACCGGGAGGGCATTCCAGAGTACTGAAGCCTGAACGGAAAACGCTCTATAGCCCGCAGACTTTTTTTGGGCTCTAGGAATCACTAATAAGCCGGAGTCTTTTGAACGCAGATTTCTTGCCAATCAATGTTTACTTATATAGCCCTAAATCACTAGTGTCTCAAAGGGCTGAACCACAACACAAACCACTACGACATCCTCGGTAGGCCCACATAAGGGCAAGGAAAACTCACACCCAGTGGGACGTCGGTGACAATGATGACTATGAGAACCTTGGAGAGGAGGAAAGCAATGGATGTCGAGCGGGTCTAACATGATACTGTGAAAGTTCAATCCATAATGGATCCAACACAGTCGCAAGAGTCCAGTCCAAAGCGGATCCAACACAGCAGCGAGAGTCCCGTTCACAGCGGAGCCAGCAGGAAACCATCCCAAGCGGAGGCGGCTCAGCAGCGCAGAGATGTCCCCAGCCGATACACAGGCGAGCAGTACATGGCCACCGGTTCGTACCGGACCCCCTCCACAAGGGAGGGTGGGACATAGGAGAAAAAGAAAAGAAACGGCAGATCAACTGGTCTAAAAAGGGAGTCTATTTAAAGGCTAGAGTATACAAATGAGTTTTAAGGTGAGACTTAAATGCTTCTACTGAGGTGGCATCTAGAACTGTTACCGGGAGGGCATTCCAGAGTACTGGAGCCCGAAATGAAAACGCTCTATAGCCCGCAGACTTTTTTTGGGCTTTGGGAATCACTAATAAGCCGAAGTCCTTTGAACGCAGGTTTCTTGCCGGGACATATGGTACAATACAATCGGCAAGATAGGATGGAGCTAGACCGTGTAGTATTTTATACGTAAGTAGTAAAACCTTAAAGTCACATCTTAAGTGCACAGGAAGCCAGTGCAGGTGAGCCAGTACAGGCGTAATGTGATCAAACTTTCTTGTTCTTGTCAAAAGTCTAGCAGCCGCATTTTGGACCAACTGTAATCTTTTAATGCTAGACATGGGGAGACCCGAAAATAATACGTTACAGTAGTCGAGGCGAGACGTAACAAACGCATGGATAATGATCTCGGCGTCTTTAGTGGACAGAATGGAGCGAATTTTAGCGATATTACGGAGATGAAAGAAGGCCGTTTTAGTAACGCTTTTAATGTGTGACTCAAAGGAGAGAGTTGGGTCGAAGATAACACCCAGATTCTTTACCCAGTCGCCTTGTTTAATTGTTTGGTTGTCAAATGTTCGAGTTGTATAACACTAAATACAACTAAATGTGTGCATTTTTAAGTAAGACCAACATTTTTAGAGTATAATAAGTCTCTTATTCTTTTTAATAACATTGTTATTCTGAAGGGGCAGCACGGTGTGAGAGGGGTTAGTGCATCTGCCTCACAATACGAAGGTCCTGAGTAGTCCTGGGTTCAATCCAGGGCTCGGGATCTTTCTGTGTAGAGTTTGGATGTTCTCCCCATGACTGCGTGGGTTCCCTCCGGGTACTCCGGCTTCCTCCCAGTTCCAAAGACATGCACCTGGGGATAGGTTGATTGGCAACACTAAATGGTCCCTAGTGTGTGAATGTTGTCTGTCTATCTGTGTTGGCCCTGTGATGAGGTGGCGACTTAGGCACCAGCGACCCCAAAGGGAAAAAGCGCTCTGACACTATTTCCACATTCACCCATTCACACACGCATACACACACTGATGGCGGGAGCTGCCATGCAAGGTGCTAACCACGACCCATCAGGAGCAAGGGTGAGGTGTCTTGCTCAAGGACCCAACGGATGGGACTAGGTTGGTAGAAGCTGGGGACAAAACTGTCTATGTCTACACACATTGATTGCCTCCCGCCCGATTGTAGCTGAGATAGGCACCAGCACCCCTCGCTACCCCAAAGGGAATAAGCGGTAGGAAATGGATGTTATTCTGAAGCTAACCAATAATAAATAAAATACTTATTACCATTAATGAACAGGTGCGGAAGAAAACGGATTCATGGATTAAGCTGCATGAGAATGTTTTATATTCTGAACGTTATTTTTAACGCTGATTACCAACGGAATTATTCATTACTTATCGTGTTAAGCAACGTCAGCTAAGATTTATCTGAGAGCCGGATGCAGTCATCAAAAGAGCCACATCTGGCTCTAGAGCCATAGGTTCCCTACCCAGAGTTGGGTTGATTAGCCAGAAATTGTACTCAAGTAAGGGCACTGTTACTTTAGAGATTTATTACTCAAGTAAAAGTAAGGAGTAGTCACCCAAATATTTACTTGAGTAAAAGTAAAAAGTATGTTGTGAAAAAACTACTCAAGTACTGAGTAACTGATGAGTAACCTGTTTGTTTAATGATTACGGCAACAAGTAATGCACAAAAACATAAATATAGCAACGAGCAAATTCAGAGCCAGGAATATCTTTTAAGCAACTAAAACAGTAATATATATCAAATAATACTACATTAAAATAAAAAAATTAAGGCCACAATAACTTAACAGCACCATAGGCTCAGTAGGCATTAATTGATTGATTGATTGATTGAAACTTGTATTAGTAGATTGCACAGTACAGTACAAATTCCGTACAATTGAACACTAAATAGTAACACCCCAATAAGATTTTTAAAGTTAATCAATTACTTAATAAATGACCAAGTCGAGGTGATCTACCTCATATATACATATACATACACACACACATATATATATATCATATATATATATATATATATATATACACACACATATACATATATACATACATACATTTATATATACAGTATATAATTTATTGTATTTTGCCGTTTTTGTTGACATGTTAAAGGTGTTTTAATGAATATACATGCATGTTTAACATATAGATTCCTATCTTTCATGAAGACAAGAATATAAGTTGGTGTATTACCTGATTCTGATGACTTGCATTGATTGGAATCAGACAGCATAGTGCTGATTATGTCCATGTTTTCAAATGGAGGAGAAAAAAAGTTCTTCCTTTCTGTCTAATACCACATGAAAGTCGTTGGTTTTTGGCATCTTATTTGTCCAGCTTCCATATTGGTTTTTATACACTTTACAAGAAATGCATTGGCGGCAAACTCCGTCGCTAGTTTGTTTGCGCTGGCTTTCGGAGACTCTTATTTTTTTAGCGCAGGCGCGATGGAGCGGCACTTTTATTGTGAAGACAGGAACTGGGCGATCAGTCTTTAAGCTTTTGAAAGGAATTAAGGTTGAAATAAAAAGTGTCTTTTTTCCTTTACACTTTTGATTGATTGATTGAAACTTTTATTAGTAGATTGCACAGTCCAGTACATATTCCGTACAATTGACCATTAAATGGTAACACCCCAATAAGTTTTTCAACTTTTTTAAATCGGGTCATGTGACCATCTGGCTCTGTTTGATTGGTCCAACGTCACCAGGGACTGCACGTGATTGGTGAAACGCAGGCATGCTTAGATCCTACTTTGAAAAAACCAAAACAAACATTGAAAGATGGATAAAAAAAAAAAAAGTAGCGAGTAGCGGGCTGAATGTTGATAAATGGAACTGAGTAAAAGTAGCGTTTCTTCTCTATAAATATACTCAAGTAAAAGTATGTTGCATCAAAACTACTCTTTGAAGTACAATTTATCCCAAAAGTTACTCAAGTAGATGTAATGGAGTAAATGTAGCGCGTTACTACCCACCTCTGTCCCTACCCCTGGCTTTGGGCATGCTATGTCTTTCGTGTGTACGAGGAAAGATGCAGCCCGCTAGTGGAAGTGGATTCTTCCCAACATCCGGTTACAGTAAGCAAAGTCTTATTTTCGACAGCCGAATTTCAATACTGCGCAAATAATAAAAGTTTGCCTTAAAAAAGCCCGCCGAGCTCATTAAAAAAAAGTTAACCCCAAGTATATTTTCAAATATTCCTAAATTCCCACCAAATTCCTTTGACTTTAATCTAGCAGTATGCGACACACTGCCACCGGGGGCGCTGACACCAGTCGACCCGTCTTTTTTTTCGTCGGCTAAGCGCTAATCTCTTCACAAGACAAGTCTATCAGCTCGACTTAAAGAGCTCATAATTGAACTCCCATAAGCCGTTTCTTCTCCGCAACGTATTTATTCTGCATGACCACAAAGCAAAGTGAATCAACTGGTTCAGCGTCTCTCAGGCAATTGGGGTCGTAAATAATGTCAACAATCCTATCAACTTAAGTCCTTGTTATTGTCGGATTTGTCCCCCCGGGTTTTATTTATTTATTTTTTTTGGTATTATATAGTTAATGGAGGTGTCCAGCTTTTTGAGTCTTGTATTAACGTGCGCACTGTGTAGGCACTTTTGATTGAAGTCAAACAGCAGCTACCATGGCTGGAGTCCATCTCCTAGCTTTCTAAGCTTAGGCGTCTTCTGCGCACTTTGCTCTGCGAGGATTTAAGACGCATTTGTAGAAAGGTCAAGTGGCTTGGCTGCATGACACAAAGTGTCATGAACGGTTGAGATGCAGCTGTGTGGATCATAAGATCAACTTCTCGATGTCCTGGCTTTGACTTACACTTCACGTTTCATGACCTTACAGATGCCTACGGACCAGGGTTGCACGGTATACCGGTACTCGTAAAGTATTGCAGTACTAGGGTTGGGCGATATATCAATATGCAAGATACATCGCGGGTTTGTCTCTGTGCGATATAGAAAATGATTATATCGTGATATTCGAGTATACGTTCTCACGCAGTTGCTTTTAGCTGCGGGCATTGCACTACAGGCTCTTTCCTCTCACAGAAAGTAAGCGCACCTTCTTACATACGTCACATACTATCACGTCATACGTATACGCCCTCGCAGAGCAGAGAGGTAGCGGCATTAGTAACGTTAGCTGTGATGCTAGCAGAGCCGTGCGAGTGGTAATACAAGAGAAAGAAGGTGCGAGTGAAGGAATGAATTGATTCCCAAGAAAAACAGCAGGTATCGCGGTACTATACTAATACTGGTATACCGTACAACCCTGGTTATGTTGCATAGAGCTGTGACAATGTGGCGCACTATTGGATAAATAATTACGGTCACAAAGTAATATATGTTTATGTTTATATTGACTGCACCAGTGGTTCTGAACTGCGAAGTCATTTACCAGGTTCTGAGTGTGTGGCAGCAAGGTTATCGAATGCAGCTGAACCGTTTGGGGTCCAAAATATTACTGTTGACTCTCGTAAACTCTTGGTTTAATGCGTAAATATTCTGTGTAGCTCTCTCCGTTGCAACCTGCGACTGACGCTTGTCTGCCACTCTTAAGATCAGCGGCGGCTTCCATCTGAGAACATCCTGTGTACATTTTTGCAATGGCGAAGTACTCTTGTTAGGTGTTAGGTGTCGTCAAGTATCAAAATGTGAAAAGCACGATCAAGGGTTTTCCCCTCGATTGGTGGCGGGGCTCGGGATAGTGGTCAAAGTGACATCATATATGTTATGTCATGATTATTTTGATTTGCAATGACGCATATACTTTCTTTAAAAGGCTAAACAAATGTTTAATGAATATATAAAAATCAATCAATCAATCAATCAATGTTTATTTATATAGCCCCAAATCACAAATGTCTCAAAGGACTGCACAAATCATTACGACTGCAACATCCTCGGAAGAACCCACAAAAGGGCAAGGAAAACTCACACCCAGTGGGCAGGGAGAATTCACATCCAGTGGGACGCCAGTGACAATGCTGACTGTGAGAAACCTTGGAGAGGACCTCAGATGTGGGTAACCCCCCCCCCCCCTCCCCCTCTAGGGGACCGAAAGCAATGGATGTCGAGCGGGTCTAACATGATACTGTGAAAGTTCAATCCATAGTGGCTCCAACACAGCCGCGAGAGTTCAGTTCAAGGGGATCCAAGACAGCAGCGAGAGTCCCGTCCACAGGAGACCATCTCAAGCGGAGGCAGATCAGCAGCGTAGAGATGTCCCCAACCGATACAGGCCAGCGGTCCATCCTGGGTTTCGACTGGAGAGCCAGTACTTCATCCATGATCATCGGACCGGACCCCCTCCACAAGGGAGGGGGGGACATAGGAGAAAGAAAAGAAGCGGCAGATCAACTGGTCTAAAAAGGAGGTCTATTTAAAGGCTAGAGTATACAGATGAGTTTTAAGATGAGACTTAAATGCTTCTTCTACTGAGGTAGCATCTCGAACTGTTACTCATATGTGTTATTTGTTATTAATATTAACATATTCCTTCTTAAATCAGAATCAGCTTTATTGGCCAAGTACAAACCCCGTTTCCATATGAGTTGGGAAATTGTGTTAGATGTAAATATAAACGGAATACAATGATTTGCAAATCAATTTCAACCCATATTCAGTTGATTATGCTACAAAGACAACTTATTTGAGGTTCAAACTGATAAACTTTTTTTTTTTTGCAAATAATCATTAACTTTAGAATGTTATGCCAGCAACACGTGACAAAGAAGTTGGGAAAGGTGGCAATAAATACTGATAAAGTTGAGGAATGCTCATCAAACACTTATTTGGAAGATCCCACAGGTGTGAAGGGTAATTGGGAACAGGTGGGTGCCATTATCGGTTATAAAAACAGCTTCCCAAAAAATGTTCAGTTTTCACAAGAAAGGATGGGGCGAGGTACACCCCTTTGTCCACAACTGCGTGAGCAAATAGTCAAACAGTTAAAGAACAACGTTTCTCAAAGTGCAATTGCAAGAAATTTAGGGATTTCAACATCTACAGTCCATATTATCATCAAACTGGGTTTCGAAACTAGGAATCGGAATTTAAACTTTTGAACGATACCGGGAGAATCGGAAAGTTAGTCCCGGTTCCAATCGATACTCGATACCCAACCCGAGAGGTAATAGGTCCCATTTCTATAGTCTTTGGTATGACTCACAACCTACCGATCTCAGGGCACCCACTTATTTTTCACTAAAATAAGTGAACAATCTAAATAAAGATGTTTTTTGAGAGCTTTTGTAATAAAGATAATTTGGGTGCAATTACGAGACCTGTTGAGAAGCCCTGGTCTCCTCATAAAAACACTGAAAAAGTAAACGATGAACCTGAGAAGAAAAGGTGTTTTCGGGTAATTTTGAATGAGTCATTGTGAAAGCAAAGACTATTACTATCTATTTATATTTGTTCGACATGCACCCTCCTAAGCACGAAACAGTCCTGTCGCACGTGTTGCATTTGGCCGATATTAAATCCTTTTTGTAAAATTAAGTTAAGCCACACTTTCCACCGCCGACGACCGCTATCCGTGCTTGACTGAGTCGCTCGGCTACATAGGCTCGGCTACATGGGCTCGGCTATGCTAACACTTCCGGCGGTGGGCGCTTCTTCGTTGGTGTTCAGCGGCTTCTTTTTCCGGGTCGGCGGACAATTTTTTTTTCCGGTCGGCGGACTGGGTATCGAAACTAGGAATCGGAATTTAAACTTTTGAATGATACCGGGAGAATTGGAAAGTTACTCCCGGTTTCAATCGATACTCGATACTCTATACCCAACCCTAGAGGTAATGGGTCCCATTTCTATAGTCTTTGGTATGACTCACAACCTACCGATCTCACTTATTTTTCACTAAAATAAGTGAACAATCTAAATAAAAGAGATATATTTTGAGAGCTTTTGTAATAAAGATAATTTGCGTGTTAGGACGAGACCTGTTGAGAAGCCCTGGTCTACTCATAAAAACACTGTAAAAGTAAACGATGAACCTGAGAAGAAAAGGTGTTTTCGGATAATTTTGAATGAGTCATTGTGAAAGCAAAGACTATTACTATCTATTTATATATGTTCGACATGCACCCTCCTAAGCACGAAACAGTCCTGTCGCACGTGTTGCATTTGGCCGATATTAAATTTTTTTTGTAAAATAAAGCCACACTTTCGACCGCCGACGACCGCTATCCGTGCTTGACTGGCTCGCTCGGCTACATGGGCTCGGCTATGCTAACACTTCCGGCGGTGGGCACTTCTTCGTTGGTGTTCAATGGCTTCTTTTTCCTGGTCGGCTGACAATTTTTTTTCCGGTCGGCGGACTGGGTTTCGAAACTAGGAATCGTAATTTAAACTTTTGAAAGATACCGGGAGAATCGGAAAGTTAGTCCCGGTTCCAATCGATACACTATACTCGATACCCAACCCTAGAGGTAATGGGTCCCATTTCTATAGTCTTTGGTATGACTCACAACCTACCGATCTCACTTATTTTTCACAAAAAAAAGTGAACAATCTAAATAAAGGAGATATATTTTGAGAGCTTTTGTAATAAAGATAATTTGCGTGCTAGGACGAGACCTGTTGAGAAGCCCTGGTCTACTCATAAAAACACTGAAAAAGTAAACGATGAACCTGAGAAGAAAAGGTGTTTTCGGATAATTTTGAATGAGTCATTGTGAAAGCAAAGACTATTACTATCTATTTATATATGTTCGACATGCACCCTCCTAAGCACGAAACAGTCCTGTCGCACGTGTTGCATTTGGCCGATATTAAATTTTTTTTGTAAAATAAAGCCACACTTTCGACCGCCGACGACCGCTATCCGTGCTTGACTGGCTCGCTCGGCTACATGGGCTCGGCTATGCTAACACTTCCGGCGGTGGGCACTTCTTCGTTGGTGTTCAACGGCTTCTTTTTCCGGGTCGGCGGACAATTTTTTTTTCCCGGTCGGCGGACTGGGTTTCGAAACTAGGAATCGTAATTTAAACTTTTGAAAGATACCAGGAGAATTGGAAAGTTACTCCCGGTTTCAATCGATACTCTATACCCAACCCTAGAGGTAATGGGTCCCATTTCTATAGTCTTTGGTATGACTCACAACCTACCGATCTCACTTATTTTTCACTAAAATAAGTGAACAATCTAAATACTCATGGATAGGTTGGCTTTGCTAGAGAGCCGTGTCCGCCAGTTAGAGCAGTGTAATTTCGTAACTTTAGATGTTGCGGACACATCTGCTAGCGTTAGCTGTAGCGAGCTAACTAGCCCAGCTTGTAGCAGCCCTAATCGGCCTACAAGCTACGGTGTACCGGTTGAGACGCATAATAGATTTAGCCCTTTAGCTAGTCCTACACCCCAGTCTACCGGGCACCACACTTTAGTTATAGGGGACTCCATCACCCGAAACATAAAGCTTAGCAAACCAGCCACAATTAAGTGTATTCCCGGGGGCAGAGCACCTGACATTGAAGCTAATCTTAGGGAGCTAACTCGCAACAGGTCTAGTAAGCACGTACGGCAGGCTAACCGCACCACTAGTTATGCGAATATAGTAATACACGTTGGCTCCAATGACGTTAGGATGAGACAATCAGAGATTACAAAGAGAAACATAGCCAGGGCTTGTAATCTCGCCAGAAAGATGTCCAGGCATCGAGTAATTGTCTCTGGCCCCCTGCCTGGGAGAGGCAATGATGAGAGATATAGCAGATTAGTCTCTCTTAACAGGTGGCTGGATAGCTTCTGCAGACAACAGGGATTTACGTTTATTGATAATTGGCCCTCTTTCTGGGGCAAACCTGGCTTGCTGAGGAGAGACGGCCTTCACCCTAACCAGGAAGGCGCTATCCTCTTGTCTCGGAACATAGACTTCGCATTGAGCCACATTTGACTAACTGCACTAGAGCAAGCCCGGTCACAGGCAATTACAGAGCCTGCTAGCCTGGGTATGGAGTCAGTTAAGTTAGAGCTAGCCAGCGCCAGGCTGGATGATCCCTGTACACATAGCAATTTTCGTAGAATAATACACAACTCACAAAATGTTTTTTCTACTGTGTCTATGACTTCGTCAGAGTTAGACATGCGTTCTACTGAGGTGGCAAATTATGATGCGTTCAGTTTATCGCAGCGCCAAGTAGACAATCTGAAAATTCCCGTCATATCAATTCCTAGATATGGTCGTAATTATTTTAAGTACACTGCGCATAATAAACGCAACATTATTAATATTGCTACTACGGATAATTTTATCAACAACTCCTTAAAACAGCCCACTACCTATAATATGGGCTTTCTAAACATCAGATCTTTGTCTCCCAAAACGTTATTAGTCAATGAGGTCATTAGAGACAACAACCTTAACGTCATCAGTCTTAGCGAAACCTGGCTTAAACCAGACGACTTTTTTGCGATAAATGAGGCATCCCCTCCTAACTATACGAATGCGCATATTGCCCGTCACCTCAAAAGGGGAGGGGGTGTCGCACTAATATACAACGAAAACTTTAACTTTAGTCCTAACTTAAATAATAAATATAAATCGTTTGAGGTGCTTTCTATGAAGTCTGCCACACCTCTGCCTCTGTGCCTGGCCGTTATCTACCGCCCTCCAGGGCCCTATTCGGACTTTATTAGTGAATTCTCAGAGTTTGTTGCTGATCTAGTGACGCACGCCGATAATATAATTATAAAGGGGGACTTTAATATCCATATGAATACCCCATTGGACCCACCGTGCGTGGCGCTCCAGACTATAATTGATAGCTGTGGTCTTACACAAATAATAAATGAACCGACGCATCGCAGCGGTAATACGATAGACCTAGTGCTTGTCAGAGGTATCACCGTCTCCAAAGTTATGATACTCCCGTATACTAAAGTAATGTCCGATCATTACCTTATAAAATTCGAAGTTCAGACTCATGTTCGGCAAGCTAATAATAATAATAACTGCTATAGCAGCCGCAACATTAATGCTGCCACAACGACGACTCTTGCGGACCTACTGCCCTCGGTAATGGCACCGTTCCCAAAGTATGTGGGCTCTATTGATAACCTCACTAACAACTTTAACAACGCCCTGCGCGAAACCATTGATAGTATAGCACCGCTGAAGTTAAAAAAGGCTCCAAAAAGGCGTACGCCATGGTTTACTGAAGAAACTAGAGCTCAGAAATTATTATGTAGAAAGCTGGAATGCAAATGGCGCACGACTAAACTTGAGGTGCACCATCAAGCATGGAGTGATAGTTTAATAACTTATAAACGCATGCTTACCTTAGCTAAAACTAATTATTACTCAAATCTCATCCGCATTAATAAAAACGATCCAAAATTTTTGTTTAGTACAGTAGCATCGCTAACCCAACAAGGGACTCCTTCCAGTAGCTCCACCCATTCGGCAGATGACTTTATGAAGTTCTTTAATAAGAAAATTGAACTTATTAGAAAGGAGATTAAAGACAATGCGTCCCAGCTACAACGGGGTTATAGTAACACAGATACGATTGTATATACGGCGGATACTGCAAATATCCAAAATAGTTTCTCTCGTTTTGATGAAATAACATTAGAAGGATTGTTACAACGTGTAAATGGAATAAAACAAACAACATGTTTACTTGACCCACTTCCTGGGAAACTTATCAAGGAGCTTTTTGTATTATTAGGTCCATCAGTGCTAAATATTATAAACTTATCACTTTCCTCGGGCACTGTTCCCGTTGCATTCAAAAAAGCGGTTATTCATCCTCTCCTTAAAAGACCTAACCTCGATCCAGACCTCATGGTAAACTACCGACCGGTGTCTCACCTTCCCTTTATTTCGAAAATCCTCGAAAAAATTGTTGCAGAGCAGCTAAATGAGCACTTAGCGTTTAACAATCTATGTGAAACCTTTCAATCCGGTTTCAGGGCAAATCACTCGACTGAGACAGCCCTCGCAAAACTGACTAATGATCTATTGCTAACGATGGACTCTGATGCGTCATCTATGTTGCTGCTCCTCGATCTTAGCGCTGCTTTCGATACCGTCGATCATAATATTTTATTAGAGCGTATCAAAATACGAATTGGTATTTCAGACTCAGCCCTGTCATGGTTTAACTCTTATCTTACTGATAGGATGCAGTGCGTCTCCTATAACAGTGTGACCTCGGACTATGTTAAGGTAACGTGTGGAGTTCCCCAGGGTTCGGTCCTTGGCCCTGTACTCTTCAGCATCTACATGCTGCCGCTAGGTGACGTCATACGCAAATACGGTATTAGCTTTCACTGTTATGCTGATGACACCCAACTTTACATGCCCCTAAAGCTGACCAACACGCCGGACTGTAGTCAGTTGGAAGCGTGTCTTAATGAAATTAAACAATGGATGTCCGCTAACTTTTTGCAACTTAATGCCAAAAAAACGGAAATGCTGATTATCGGTCCTGCTAGACACCGACCTCTATTTAATAATACAACTTTAACATTTGACAACCAAATAATAAAACAAGGTGACTCTGTAAAAAATCTGGGTATTATCTTTGACCCAACTCTCTCCTTTGAGTCACACATTAAAAGCGTTACTAAAACGGCCTTCTTTCATCTCCGTAATATCGCTAAAATTCGCTCCATTTTGTCCACTAAAGACGCCGAGATCATTATCCATGCGTTTGTTACGTCTCGTCTCGATTACTGTAACGTATTATTTTCGGGTCTCCCAATGTCTAGCATTAAAAGATTACAGTTGGTACAAAATGCGGCTGCTAGACTTTTGACAAGAACAAGAAAGTTTGATCATATTACGCCTGTACTGGCTCACCTGCACTGGCTTCCTGTGCACTTAAGATGTGACTTTAAGGTTTTACTACTTACGTATAAAATACTACACGGTCTAGCTCCAGCCTATCTTGCCGATTGTATTGTACTGTATGTCCCGGCAAGAAATCTGCGTTCAAAAGACTCCGGCTTATTAGTGATTCCTAGAGCTCAAAAAAAGTCTGCGGGCTATAGAGCGTTTTCCGTTCGGGCTCCAGTACTCTGGAATGCCCTCCCGGTAACAGTTCGAGATGCTACCTCAGTAGAAGCATTTAAGTCTCACCTTAAAACTCATCTGTATACTCTAGCCTTTAAATAGACCTCCTTTTTAGACCAGTTGATCTGCCGCTTCTTTTCTTTCTCCTATGTCCCCCCCTCCCTTGTGGAGGGGGTCCGGTCCGATGACCATGGATGAAGTACTGACTGTCCAGAGTCGAGACCCAGGATGGACCGCTCGTCGGGACCCAGGATGGACCGCTCGCCTGTATCGGTTGGGGACATCTCTACGCTGCTGATCCGCTTGAGATGGTTTCCTGTGGACGGGACTCTCACTGCTGTCTTGGAGCCACTATGGATTGAACTTTCACAGTATCATGTTAGACCCGCTCGACATCCATTGCTTTCGGTCCCCTAGAGGGGGGGGGTTGCCCACATCTGAGGTCCTCTCCAAGGTTTCTCATAGTCAGCATTGTCGCTGGCGTCCCACTGAATGTGAATTCTCCCTGCCCACTGGGTGTGAGTTTTCCTTGCCCTTTTGTGGGTTCTTCCGAGGATGTTGTAGTCGTAATGATTTGTGCAGTCCTTTGAGACATTTGTGATTTGGGGCTATATAAATAAACATTGATTGATTGATTGAAATAAAGGAGATATATCTTGAGAGCTTTTGTAATAAAGATAATTTGCGTGCTAGGACGAGACCTGTTGAGAAGCCCTGGTCTACTCATAAAAACACTGAAAAAGTAAACGATGAACCTGAGAAGAAAAGGTGTTTTCGGATAATTTTGAATGAGTCATTGTGAAAGCAAAGACTATTACTATCTATTTATATTTGTTCGACATGCACCTTCCTAAGCACGAAACAGTCCTGTCGCACGTGTTGCATTTGGCCGATATTAAATTTTTTGGGTAAAATAAAGCCACACTTTCGACCGCCGACGACCGCTATCCGTGCTTGACTGGCTCGCTCGGCTACATGGGCTCGGCTATGCTAACACTTCCGGCGGTGGGCGCTTCTTCGTTGGTGTTCAACGGCTTCTTTTTCCGGGTCGGCGGACAATTTTTTTTCCCGGTCGGCGGACTGGGTTTCGAAACTAGGAATCGGAATTTAAACTTTTGAATGATACCGGGAAAATTGGAAAGTTACTCCCGGTTTCAATCGATACTCGATACTCTATACCCAACCCTAGAGGTAATGGGTCCCATTTCTATAGTCTTTGGTATGACTCACAACCTACCGATCTCACTTATTTTTCACTAAAATAAGTGAACAATCTAAATAAAGGAGATGTTTTTTGAGAGCTTTTGTAATAAAGATAATTTGCGTGCTAGGACGAGACCTGTTGAGAAGCCCTGGTCTCCTCATAAAAACACTGTAAAAGTAAACGATGAACCTGAGAAGAAAAGGTGTTTTCGGATAATTTTGAATGAGTCATTGTGAAAGCAAAGACTATTACTATCTATTTATATATGTTCGACATGCACCCACCTAAGCACGAAACAGTCCTGTCGCACGTGTTGCATTTGGCCGATATTAAGTTTTTTTTGTAAAATAAAGCCACACTTTCGACCGCCGACGACCGCTATCCGTGCTTGACTGGCTCGCTCGGCTACATGGGCTCGGCTATGCTAACACTTCCGGCGGTGGGCGCTTCTTCGTTGGTGTTCAACGGCTTCTTTTTCCGGGTCGGCGGACAATTTTTTTTTCCGGTCGGCGGACTGGGTTTCGAAACTAGGAATCGTAATTTAAACTTTTGAAAGATACCGGGAGAATCGGAAAGTTAGTCCCGGTTCCAATCGATACACTATACTCGATACCCAACCCTAGAGGTAATGGGTCCCATTTCTATAGTCTTTGGTATGACTCACAACCTACCGATCTCTCTTATTTTTCACTAAAATAAGTGAACAATCTAAATAAAGGAGATATATTTTGAGAGCTTTTGTAATAAAGATAATTTGGGTGCAATTACGAGACCTGTTGAGAAGCCCTGGTCTACTCATAAAACACTGAAAAAGTAAACGATGAACCTGAGAAGAAAAGGTGTTTGTGGTAATTGAGTCATTGTGAAAGCAAAGAATATTACTATCTTTTTACAACCAATGATGTTTGCTCTGCAGATGCAAAGTAAAGTTGTGCAGTGAAGTCTATCCATTGTGTATCTTTTGTGGTTTGTTCCACCAGCTTCTTGCAAACGTGTTTCTTTCGCCCAAAGTGACACATTGTTCATCTTCCTGCGCAGCATCACCATTTCCTTCCCTGCCTTACTGGAACGGCTCCATCTATTGTGGCGTTGGTAATACTTCAAGGGTCGTTTCCTGCCGGCTTCTGTGCAAAGAGATGCCGGTTGGCCGGAGACTTTCTTTGCTCACTTAAGCCCGGTGACATTATCTTTGCTTTTTCTTGAAAAACACCCTTGTTTATAATGGGCTCCGGAGAAGGCAGCAGGCTGTGAGTTCAATGCCTCTCAATGAAGCGCTAGACTGAAAGCACTCATTAGGACCTATCATGGCTGGACTTTAAATAATTAGCATGCTTTCGACTCCTTGTACAATACTTGTGAAAGTGCATCTGGGCGTTTGAAGCACACTCTTTTGCCTTTTTTGTTCAAGTGCAATAACCGTAATGCATACAACTAGGGATGTAGCGATTGATGATAAACAGCAGTAAAACGGTTGGTATTTCCGTTTTAACTCAAAATGATCATGAATCCGTGTTTGATAATCACACACTGGCGACACTGCCGAACAAAAAGGTTGCTTAAATGCTGAAATAAATCCAAGAGACATTAAAATGCCTTTCCTCATTAAGAAACAGCATAGCCCAATATAAACTTGTATAAACACTTTTCTGTCAGAGCAACTAAGAATCTACAATCTGTGCTGTCTTAGAACAGAGTGATGGATCTGTACACGGAGGGCTATTGATTGATTGATACTTTTATTCGTAGATTGCACAGTTCAGTACATATTCCGTACAATTGACCACTAAATGGTAACACCCCAATAAGTTTTTCAACTTGTTTAAGTCGGGGTCCAGTTTAATCAATTCATGGTACAAATATATACTATCAGCATAATACAGTCATCACACAAGTTAATCATCATAGTATGTACATTGAATTGTTTACATTATTTACAATCCGGGGGGTGGGATGAGGAGCTTTGGTTGATATCAGTACTTCAGTCATCAACAATTGCATCAGCAGAGAAATGTGGACATTGAAACAGTGTAGGTCTTATTTAGTAGGATATGTACAGCCAGCAGAGAACATAGTGAGTTCAGATAGCATAAGAACAAGTATATACATTAGAAGTACATTTGAGTTGTTTATAATCCGGGGAGATGGGATGTGAATGGAGGAGGATATTCGTAAAGTGTTGAAGTTGTCTGGAAGTGTTGTTTTAGAGCGGTTTTGAAGGAGGATAGAGATGTACTTACTTTTATACCTGTTGGGAGTGCATTCCACATTCATGTGGCATAGAAAGAGAATGAGTTAAGACCTTTGTTAGATCGGAATCTGGGTTTAACGTGGTTTGTGGAGCTCCCCCTGGTGTTGTGGTTATGGAAGTAGTTCGACATGTACTTCGGTATCAAGGAGGTGTAGCGGATTTTATAGACCAGGCTCAGTGCAAGTTGTTTTACTCTGTCCTCCACCCTGAGCCAGCCCACTTTGGAGAAGTGGGTTGGATTGAGGTGTGATCTGGGGTGGCGGTCTAAAAGTAACCCGACTAGCTTATTCTGGGATGTTTGGAGTCTAGATTTGAGGGTTTTGGTAGGTGCTGGGGTACCAGGAGGTGGATTGAGATTGAGGCATCGACAACAGGAAGTAAACACGTGTCATGTCACATAAAGTGAAGTGCAACACACCCGGTTTGCCTTTATCATTAAAAAGATTTTAAAACCTTTACAAATCAAGACAGAGCAAGATAAACATAGGTTCTGCTTTTTATCGATAGACTTATCACAGTGGTTCTCAAATGGGGGTACGTGAAGGTATGCCAAGGGGTACATGAATTTTTCTTTAAATATTCTAAAAAATAGCAACAGTTCAAAAATCATTTATGAATATATTTATTGAATAATACTTCAACAAAATATGAACGTAAGTTCATAAACTGTGAAAAGAAATACAACAATGCAATATTCAGTGTTGACAGCTAGATTTTTTGTGGACATGTTCCATAAATATTGATGTTAAAGGCCCACTGAAATGAGATTTTCTTATTTAAACGGGGATAGCAGGTCCATTCTATGTGTCATACTTGATCATTTCGCGATATTGCCATATTTTTGCTGAAAGGATTTAGTAGAGAACATCGACGATAAAGTTAGCAACTGTCGGTGTTGCCCTGCTAGCCTGCCGTGTGTTGTGCCTCGCTCTGCATTGTTTACACAACGTGCGGTGCGCTACCTAATATGTCCGTGTGGAAACTCGTTCGGTACACCTCCCAACCGAACCGAAACCCCCGCACCGAAACGGTTCAATACAAAATAAATGATAAATGGGTTGTACTTGTATAGCGCTTTTCTACCTTCAAGGTACTCAAAGCGCTTTGACACTACTTCCACATTTACCCATTCACACACACATTCACACACTGATGGAGGGAGCTGCCATGCAAGGCGCTAACCAGCACCCATCAGGAGCAAGGGTGAAGTGTCTTGCTCAGGACACAACGGACGTGACGAGGTTGGTTCTAGGTGGGATTTGAACCAGTGACCCTCGGGTTGCGCACGGCCACTCTCCCACTGCGCCACGCCGTCCCTAAATACACATACCGTTACACCCCTAATATATATGTTTCTAAATTGGACATTTCGACAAAAAGGAAGTTGTGGACAATGTTGTCTGCGTTGCTGTGTCTGCCGCAGAATTTTTCAAGCAAAGAAAAAAAGTGGCATTTTTTAAAAATATATTTTATTTAAAAGTGTGTCAAAATTCGATGGCATCTAGGGGTGTAACGGTACACAAAAATTTCGGTTCGGTACGTACCTCGGTTTAGAGCTCACGGTTCGGTTCATTTTCGGTACAGTAAGAAAACAACAAAATATACATCCATCCATCCATTTTCTACCGCTTATTCCCTTTTGGGGTCGCGGGGGGCGCTGGCGCCTATCTCAGCTACAATCAGGCGGAAGGCGGTGTACACCCTGGACAAGTCGCCACCTCATCGCAGGGCCAACACAGATAGACGGACTCACATTCACACACTAAGGGCAACAAAATATACATTTTTTGGTTATTTATTTACCAAATTTGTGAACAATGGCTTTTTTCCTTTTAACATTGGGAACACTATAATAATTCTGCCCATGTTAATCCACGTTAAACTGCCTCAAGTTCTTGCTTTGATTAAATAAAATGACAAAACCTCTCTTTTACATATAAAAAGTGCAACATTAAACAGTTTCAAGTCAACTCATCATTAATTTATTACAGAATTTGGGAAGCCTGCAGTTGACTTTTATTATGTAAATGTTATATTTTTGTCAACATGTGATAGCAGGGACCCTGCCATTCAAAACTAGGCTGCTACATTACTAATGATTAATATAACTATAGCTGAAAAAATAGTATCAATCAATCAATCAATCAATGTTTACTTATATAGCCCTAAATCACTAGTGTCTCAAAGGGCTGCACAAACCACTACGACATCCTCGGTAGGCCCACATAAGGGCAAGGAAAAACTCACACCCAGTGGGACGTCGGTGACAATGATGACCATGAGAACCTTGGAGAGGAGGAAAGCAATGGATGTCGAGCGGGTCTAACATGATACTGTGAAAGTTCAATCCATAATGGATCCAACACAGTCGCAAGAGTCCAGTCCAAAGCGGACTGGACAATAGCACAATAGCAATAGGAGAGACTATTCATCCCTGAACACCATGGACTTCATGTTAGTTAATTTGAAATAACAGACAGACAGAGCTTTGCTGCCCCTAACACACACGCACACACACACATCAAAATGAGCTAACGCTACGCTAAAAGCTAATTAGCCTTCACCTCAAGCCAGAACCGCGAGCGAGTCGAGCTGCAGTTTAAGTTTCTAGAAGGTCAACGGGCTCATAGTGATGCTACTAGTAGTTGTGACTGGGAAGTGTTTTTTATAATTTGGGGAGAGTACGCTGTCCGCTGCTCACTTGCTAAACACATATCTGCTCGACGCTGAAGCATTGACTACATGCGTTCTGAATACGCACTGCTGATTGGCTGTTGCATCGCTCTGAATACGCACTGCTGATTGGCTTTGTATATAACCAAGGAGACGGTTGTGTGGGCGGAACAATGCTGGGTGCTCAGACAGAGGCAGAAATCAGAGCAGCTTGTTAAGACTTACAAATTCGATACACCTCCGAACCGGACCGATACAGTTCAATACAAATACACGTACCGTTACACCCCTAATAGTAGGGTTAAACCAAACACGGTACCTCTTCCATCAATCATGACTTTTTGTTTCCCTCCCATGACCATGCATTTTAGCAAGCTGACTGCGTGGTTTCTGACTTGTCAGCTTCTTCTTGGTGGTCCAACTTAATAAAGTGCTTTCTCGTTCGGGATTCCCTGGCTAACTCGCTGACGCTACCAAAAAAAAACCCGTCAGCAGGGTCTCTTCACTGAACGTTATCAAATGTCGCTCAGACTCCCTTCATCAGCATCCCGTAATAACACGTTATCGGGCGGCTGCGTGGATTAACGCGGCTTATAATTGAGGCCCAAAAGCGTGGAATTACAATCAGCGGCGTGTTAGGATAATTGTAGGGAGGGGTGTGTAGTTGTTGTGCGATCTGATTCCTCTCTGGCTTCCTCTCCGAGGGGCTTATGTTACGAAAGAGGCTATGTCTGGTAATGATGACCCCCCCCCCACTCAGCCTCGCCCCCCTGCATCCTGCAAAGGATGCTACTGTTTAGAAAATAATTAGCATGCAACCCACTCCAGAGAAATGCATGCTCCCCTTCCTCAGCTGGCAGTGAAGAGTTGCGTAACATTCTGACGGTTGTCGTCCATCACGTCCGTTTTAATGGACGCCAATCCTTTTTCATTGCCCTGCGAAGTGTGGTGCTTTATTTTTTTTTACAAAACCCGTTTCCATATGAGTTGGGAAATTGTGTTAGATGTAAATATAAACGGAATACAAGGATTTGCAAATCCTTTTCAACCCATATTCAGTTGAATATGCTACAAAGACAACATATTTGATGTTCAAACTGATAAACATTTTTTGTGTGTGCAAATAATCATTAACTTTAGAATTTGATGCCAGCAACACGTGACAAAGAAGTTGTGAAAGGTGGCAATAAATACTGATAAAGTTGAGGGATGCTCATCAAACACTTATTTGGAACATCCCACAGGTGTGCAAGCTAATTGGGAACAGGTGGGTGCCATGATTGGGTATAAAAACAGCTTCCCAAAAAATGCTCAGTCTTTCACAAGAAAGGATGGGGCGAGGTACACCCCTTTGTCCACAACTGCGTGAGCAAATAGTTAAGAACAACGTTTCCCAAAGTGCAATTGCAAGAAATTTAGGGATTCCAACATCTACGGTCCATAATATCATCAAAAGGTTCAAAGAATCTGGAGAAATCACTCCACGTAAGCGGCATGGCCGGAAACCCACATTAAATGACCGTGACCTTCGATCGGCACTGTATCAACAACCGACATCAATCTCTAAAGGATATCACCACATGGGCTCAGGAACACGTCAGAAAACCCATCCATCCATCCATTTCCTACCGCTTATTCCTTTTCGGGGTCGCGGGGGGCGCTGGCGCCTATCTCAGTTACAATCGGGCGGAAGGCAGGGTACACCCTGGACAAGTCGCCACCTCATCACAGGGCCAACACAGATAGACAGACAACATTCACACTCACATTTACACACTAGGGCCAATTTAGTGTTGCCAATCAACCTATCCCCAGGTGCATGTCTTTGGAAGTGGGAGGAAGCCGGAGTACCCGGAGGGAACCCACGCATTCACGGGGAGAACATGCAAACTCCACACAGAAAGATCCCGAGCCTGGATTTGAACCCAGGACTGCAGGAACTTCGTATTGTGAGGCAGACGCACTAACCCCTCTGCCACCGTGAAGCCCATGAAGCTCATTTATAACCGTGAAGCTCATTTATATATATGATTTATATTTATTTATTTATGAAAGAGACATGTTTGTAAACAAGTTAAATGTGTTTAATGATAATACAAGCATGTCTAACACATATAGATGTCTTTCTTTCACGAAGACAAGAATATAAGTTGGTGTATTACCTGATTCTGATGACTTGCATTGATTGGAATCAGACAGTAATGATGATAACGCCCACATTTTCAAATGGAGGAGAAAAAAAGTGGTCCTTTCTGTACAATACCACATGAAAGTGGTTGGTTTTTGGCATCTAATTCATCCAGCTTCCATACACTTTACAAAAAAAACATTGGCGGCAAATTCCGTAGCTTGCTTGATTGACATTCACGGCACCCGAGGGTCCTGTGAGATGACGCTGGCTGCTGCCAGTTCATTATTATGAAAAAATGACAGAGAGGAAGGCGAGAAACACTTTTTATTTCAACAGACTTTCGCCCCGTCCCTTCCGTCAAAACTCTAAAGGCCGACTGCACATTTCCTATCTTCACAATAAAAGCCCTGCTTCATGCTGCCTGCGCTAACTAAATAAGAGTCTCGGAAAGCTGGCGTGCACAAGTGATGTGCACGCCAGCTTTCTGAGGGGTCGCTTGTGCACGCCAGTTTTCCGAGACTCTGTATTTTGTTAGCGCAGGCAGCATGAAGCAGGGCTTTTATTGTGAAGATAGGAAATGTGCAGTCGGCCTTTAGAGTTTTGACGGAAGGGACGGCGCGAGAGTCTGTTGAAATAAAAAGTGTTTCTCGCCTTCCTCTCGGTCATATTTTCATAATAATGATCTTGCAGCAGCCAGCGTCATCTCACAAGACCCTCCGGTACCATGAATGTCATTTAAGTGACGTCTTGGTAAAGATTGATGATCACTCATTTTTAGGTCTATATTTTTAAAAGCCTGGCTGGAGATCGACTGACACACCCCCCGCGGTCGACTGGTAGCTCGCAATCGACGTAATGGGCACCCCTGATCTAGACTGTTTTCGACGCTAAGTTCAAAAGCCAGCATCTGTGATGGTATGGGGGTGCATTAGTGCCCAAGGCATGGGTAACTTACACATCTGTGAAGGCACCATTAATACTAAAAGGTACATACAGGTTTTGGAACAACATATGCTGCCATCTAAGCAGCGTGTTTTTCATGGACGCCCCTGCTTATTTAAGCGAAAATCAAATTTTTGAGTTTGAACATCAAATATCTTTTTTTTGTAGTGCAGTCAACTGAATATGGGTTGAAAAGGATTTGCAAATCATTGTATTCCGTTTATATTTACATCTAACACAATTTCCCAAATCATATGGAAACGGGGTTTGAAGATTAAGGGACATTTGGGCTGAGCAAGCAGCCCACTTAAAAACAAACACACAGGCATTTCCTGCTATTAGTGATGTCATAATGGAGCGCACCCTGCTCTAAAGTGACTAGCCTATGACGGCTCGCGTTAATGTCGCCTCCATTTTTTTTGTGTTTGTGTTGTGACCCTGACGCCATGTCGCTCGCTACCTTTTGTGGATTCTAAACAAGCGGACGTATTTCCCAGAGGGGGGGGGTCTCTTTATTTGCCGGCATGTGCCTGGCGTTCTGGTTCTTTCTGTCAGTTTGCAGTGTTTCGAAGGGGTCACAAACACATTTGAGCATAGTTTTTGATAACAGGCCGACTCATGCGCTTTATGGCCTCCACTAAAATATGGCTGACCATCAGACTGCATCATGTGGACTGTAAAACAACAATATACAGCCGTTTGACCTTTTAAGATAACAACTTCAATCATTTTCATCAAAAGAGTAACAGAAATTGGGTCTGGAACGATCTACCTCTGAGTGTTAGACAAGCCTCCTCTCTTCCTGTTTTGAAATCTCTCTTAAAAACATACTTTTATTCCTTGGCTTTTAACACTAAGTGATATCCATCCTGCAATGGCGCACCATTATACAGCTGCTGTGAACCTGTTTTTATGTTTTATTCATTTATTTTTTATCATGTTCTGTTTGTGTTGTGCTGTTTGCTCTGTCTTTGTATTATCTTTTCACCTGTCCATTGTTCAGCACTTTGGCTATGGTAAATTTTAAATGTGTTTTATAAATAAAGTTGATTTGATTTGATTTGTTTCAATCAATCAATGTTTATTTATATAGCCCCAAATCACAAATGTCTCAAAGGACTGCACAAATCATTACGACTACAACATCATCGGAAGAACCCACAAAAGGGCAAGGAAAACTCACACCCAGTGGGCAGGGAGAATTCACATCCAGTGGGACGCCAGTGACAATGCTGACTATGAGAAACCTTGGAGAGGACCTCAGATGTGGGCAACCCCCCCCCCCCCTCTAGGGGACCGAAAGCAATGGATGTCGAGCGGGTCTAACATGAAACTGTGAAAGTTCAATCCATAGTGGCTCCAACACAGCCGCGAGAGTTCAGTTCAAGCGGATCCAAGACAGCAGCGAGAGTCCCGTCCACAGGAAACCATCTCAAGCGGATCAGCATTTATATGACAAACATTTTTTGGTGCCTGGGTGTTTATTTATCTACACCGCAAAAAGGAATGGGACATCAATTGGAAGACATAACTCACTGTATATAACCTAATTTTGTAACTTTATTACTGATTTGGAGTGCTTGGGAAAATGTTGCTCGATTTGACCAGATGGTCATTTAGTTACCTGGGCTGGGCGATATGGCCTTTTATTAATATCTCTATATTTTTAGGCCATGTCCCGATACATGATATATATCTCGATATTTTGCCCTAGCCTCGAATGAGCACTTGATGAAACTCTATCAAAATGTTTTAGTACGACTTTGGTAAGCTATGAAGCCGCACCGCTTGATGGATTGAACTGTGCTTCAACATACGAGTATTATTATGGTGTGTGTATAAGCTAAGACCTATTATCTGGCATTTTGTTTCACAATATAGTGCAAAAGCAACTTTTCTTACCTCCTGGTACCTGCTGATCTGTGTTTGGGATCTGCATAAGTCCTGAAAATGTGCACGGGTCCGCCTTTTTACACACAAAGGCGGACACCGTACTCGATAAGCTTCTTCTTTTTCTCTTCTTGTAGAAGAATTTAAGTCTCACCTTAAAACTCATTTGTGTACCCTAGCCTTTAAATAGACCTCCTTTTTGGACCAGTTGATCTGCCGCTTCTTTTCTTTTTCTCCTCCGATGACCATGGATGAAGTACTGGCTGTCCAGAGTCGGGACCCAGGATGGACCGTTAGCCTGTGTATCGGTCGGGGACATCTCTACGATGCTGATCCGACTCCGCTTGGGATGGTTTTCTGTGAACGGGACTCTCGCTGCTGTCTTGGATCCGCTTTGAACTGAAGTCTCGCGGCCGTGTTGGAGCCACTGTGGATTGAACTTTCACAATATCATGTTGACCCGCTCGACATCCATTGCTTTCGGTCCCCTAGAGGGGGGAGTTGCCCACATTTGAGGTCCTCTCCAAAGTTCTCATAGTCATCATTGTCACTGGCGTCCCACTGGGTGTGAATTCTCCTTGCCCACTGGGTGTAAGTTTTCCTTGACCTCATGTGGGTTCTTCCGAGGATGTCGTAGTCCTAGTTGTTTGTACAGTCCTTTTGAGACATTTGTGATTCAGGGCTATATAAATAAACATTGATTGATTGATTGTTATGTGACATTCATCCTCCACTGTTGCCATTTATAATATAAAGTAGTGTAAAGTTCTTACTTATATCTGTCAGTAAACTTGCCATAATAGCGCTAAAACATACCGGTGTAGTGAGTTTACATTATTCACCCAAGGAACTTTAGTTATTAGATTTCCGGTCTTATGGTTTTTCACAGGACACAGGACACATTAATATTGCACTAGTGAGCCACGGATGAGGAGATGCTGCTCCGTTATTGATTGAAGTAAAGTCTGAATGTCATTAAAACAGTTAGCTCCATCTTTTGACCCTTCTTCCACTCCCGTCCTTGCACGCTACACCGCTACAACAAAGATGACGGGGAGAAGACGCTGTCGAAGGTGAGCCACGTCAGTAAGACCGCCCACAAAACGGCGCATCCTGAAGCGACTGTCAGAATGATCTGTAAAACATCACCTATGCAACATTTTGACCAAAGAACCACCATTAAATGTTATGTAGGCCACAAGGAAGTGTTTCACATTTAGAAAAAAAATCATAACATGACCCCTTTTATGCGCCTTATGTATGAAAATAGACTTGACTAGACCCGCTCATCGGCGGTGCGCCCTATGGTCTGGAAAATATGGTACTTTTTTTTTTGCTTCAACTGTTATTGCTTGTTACTTATTGATTGAAGTAAAGTCTGAATGTCATTAAAACAGTTAGCTCAATCTTTTGACCCTTCTTCCACTCCCGTCCTTGCACGCTACACCGCTACAACAAAGATGACGGGGAGAAGACGCTGTCGAAGTTGAGCCACCTCAATAAGACCGCCCACAAAACGGCGCATCCTGAAGCGACTGTCAGACTGATCTGTAAAACATCACCTATGCAACATTTTGACCAAAGAACCACCATTAAATGTTATGTAGGCCACAAGGAAGTGTTTTACATTTAGAAAAAAAATCATAATATGACCCCTTTTATGCGCCTTATGTATGAAAATAGACTTGACTTGACCCGCTCATCGGCGGTGCGCCCTATGGTCTGGAAAATATGGTACTTTTTTTTTTGCTTCAACTGTTATTGCTAGTTACTTATTGATTGAAGTAAAGTCTGAATGTCATTAAAACAGTTAGCTCAATCTTTTGACCCTTCTTCCACTCCCGTCCTTGCACGCTACACCACTACAACAAAGATGACGTCAATAAGACGTGGCTCATCTCTGCGCTGCTGATCTGCCTATGCTTGGTATGGTTTCCTTTTGGCTCCACTACTCTCCCTACTGTGTTGGATCCACTTTTGGACTGGACTCTCACGGTTGTGTTGGATCCACTATGGATTGAACTTTCACAGTATCTTGTTAAACCCGCTCGACATCCATTGCGTTCGGTCCCCTAGAGGGTGGGGGGGTTGCCCACATATGCAGTCCTCTCCAAGGTTTCTCATAGTCATCATTGTCACCGACGTCCCACTGGGTGTGAGTTTTCCTTGCCCTTATGTGGGCTCTACCGAGGATGTCGTTGTGGTTTTTGTTGTGGTTTTGCCGTTTGAGACACTAGTGATTTAGGCCTATATAAATAATCATTGATTGATTGATTGATTGATATTGACTTTTGTAGACACCCGGCAATAGAAGATGGTTAATTGAGGCGTTAAGAGTATGTATAAACATCGTTAGTAAGTCGCTAAGTGGATATTCATCGCTATTGTGTGTAGCGGAGGCGGACTACTTTAAGCTCGTTGACCTCCATGACAGCTTTGACTTTGAGGTGTCCAACAACAAAGCAGAAGCTGAATGTTTCTTTCAGCAGGATGTCCGCGCACATAAATGTCGTGATTAAACCGGGCCTGTTAACACGAGTGCCTGACGTGACACCTGTGTGTGTTTTTCGTGTCGGCTGTTGTTATAAAGGATGTCCGTCACGGCTGGCTGAGCTCTTAACGTGATGATCGCCTTCTCGCCAGAGAACAACTGCAGTGGGGATTTTATTGGATCCTTTATTTCCCGCCGCCTTCGGTGTTTGGGTCTTTCCCACCACACGTTCGAAATGTGTTGGATTATAAACACATGAGTGGCTACAAGGCCGAGGCACCAATGTGGGTGGACATTAACACGTGGTGTACAAATATTGCCAGGAAGGACCTTGGCGCCTCTTCCTTCTTGTATAATGCATAAGTTCCTTTTTGACTGTACTTAGATGTATAATGTATTTATATTGTTCACATGTGAATAATGCTGTATAATAGACTGTATTTGTTATTCACATGTGAATAATGCTGTATAATAGACTGTATTTGTTATTCACATGTGAAAAATGCTGTATAATAGACTGTATTTATGTTATTCACATGTAAATAATGCTGTATAATAGACTATATTATTCACATGTGAATAATGCTGTATACTAGACTGTATTTATATTATTCACATGTGAATAATGCTGTATAATAGATTGTATTTATATTATTCACATGTGAAAAGTGCTGTAAAATAGACTGTACTTATATTGCTCTCATGTGAATAATGCTGTATAATAGACTGTATTTGTTATTCACATGTAAATAATGCTGTATAATAGACTATATTATTCACATGTGAATAATGCTGTATAATAAACTGTATTTGTTATTCACATGTGAATAATGCTGTATAATAGACTGTATTTGTTATTCACATGTGAATAAGGCTGTATATTAGACTGTATTTGTTATTCACATATGAAAAATACTGTGTAATAGACTATTTGTTATTCACAAGTGAATAATTCTGTATAATAGACTGTATTTATATTATTCACATGTGAATAATGCTGTATAATGCACTGTATTTGTTATTAACATGTGAATAATGCTGTATAATGGACTGTATTTTTTATACACATGTGAATAATTCTGTATAATAGACTGTATTTATATTATTTACATGTGAATAATGCTGTATAATGCACTGTATTTGTTATTAACATGTGAATAATGCTGTATAATGGACTGTATTTTTTATACACATGTGAATAATGCTGTATAATAGACTATTTATGTTATTCACTTGTGAATAATGCTTTATAATAGACTGTTTTTATGTTATTCACTTGTGAATAATTCTTTATAATAGACTGTATTTATGTTACTCACTTGTGAATAATGCTTTATAATAGGCTGTATTTATGTTATTCACATGTGAATAATGCTGTATAATAGACTGTAATGGACTGTATTTATGTTATTCACATGTGAATAATGCTGTATAATAGACTGTATTTATGTTATTCACATGTGAATAATGCTTTATAATAGACTGTATTTATGTTATTCACATGTGAATAATGCCGTATAATAGACTGTATTTATGTTATTCACATGTGAATAATGCTTTATAATAGACTGTATTTATGTTATTCACATGTGAATAATTCTGTATAATTGACTGTATTTGTCGTGATCCGATTCTTATTTTGTTTTTTTAAATCCTTTTGTGTTTTTTGATAGTTTTGGACTCTTCCAGTTCAGAGTTGTGCACTTCCTTGTTTGTTCCGTTACCATGGTTTCGTGTTAGTTCCACCTGTTACTTGTTTTTGATGCGCACATGTGTTTATCTATGACTTCCCTATTTAAGCCTGCCTTCTCCCTTTGTTCAGTCTGGATCTTTTGTTTGCGGAAAGCAACATTCACGAGGCGTCACTTTTAAACTCTGTTTCCTATGCTAAGTTTCACCTCAGCTTCCGTGCGCTCGGCACGTCGTACATGTGGACTCTTTGACTCAGTGCTAAGTATTAGCTTTACCTTCCCGTGCATTCGTCACCCGTTTTCTTTTTTTCATTTAGTCTGTTTTGTACCAGTGTTATGTTTTTGCATATTAAACCCAGCTCTTACCTGCTAGTCCTGTCCCGTCTGGTTCTCTTGCATCTTGGGGTGACAACTCGCGCATCACCATGTGTGCCCCTCGTGATAGTATTTATTTTATTCACATGTGAATAATGCTGTATAATAGACTGTATTTATATTATTCACATGTGAATAATGCTGTATAATAGACAGTATTTACATTATTCACATATGAATAATGCTGTATAGTAGACAGTATTTAAAGTTAAAGTTATGTTAAATTTATGTTATTTACTTGTGAATAATGCTGTATAATAGACTGTTATTTACATTTGAATAATGCTGTATAATAGACTGTATTTATTATTCACTTGTGAATAATGCTGTATAATAGACTATGTTATTGACATGTGAATAATGCTGTTTAATAATGTATATATGTTATTCACATGTGAATAATGCTGTATAATAGACTGTATTTATGTTATTCACATGTGAATAATGCTGTATAATAGACTGTATTTATGTTATTCACATGTGAATAATGCTGTATAATAGACCGTATTTATTGCGGGTCCCAAACTCTGGAACGATCTCCCTCTCCATGTGAGACAGGCCCCTTTTTTGGCTTATTTTTAAGACCCTTCTTAAAACCCATTTTTATTCATTGGCTTTTAACCCAGCATGAGACTTCAAACTGTTTTTAACTTTTTTTTAACTGTTTTTAACTTTTTAACTGCTTTTTATCCAACAAATTGTTCTTCAGGTAATTTGTATTTGCTTTTTCAATTGTGTATTTTACTTCTGTTTTAAACGTTATTTTTTAAACTGTCCTTTGCCTTCTTTTTTGTGTGTGGTGTACAGCCCTTTGTTCTTCAACTCTGATTGTTTTTAAAGGGCTTTATAAATAAAGTTGGTATGGTATGGTATGTTATTTACATGTGAATAATGCTGTATAATAGACTGTGTTTGTTATTCACATTTGAATAATGCTGTATGATAGACTATATTTTTGTTATTCACATGTGAATAATGCTGCATAATAGACTGTATTTATATTATTCACATGTGAATAATGCTGTACAATAGACTGTATATGTTATTCACTTGTAAATAATGCTGTATAATAGACTGTATTTATATTATTCACATGTAAAACATACCTACGTGTTTATTGTCTAGTGAGCAAACTGTGGTGCTGTGTTTGAACCCAGAGATCAATAAATTACTTTCTATTCTATTCTATTGTAATATTCCATCTTATTCATTTAACTGCGGTCTCTTTTAGCAATCTACAACTATGATGCTCGGGGAGAGGAAGAGCTGTCCTTGCAGATTGGCGACACAGTGCACATACTGGAGACATACGAACGTAAGCACATGTCTGTCTTGCTTTAATTGATGAATTGACAACAAAAACTCTTTGAAGTATTTTATTTTATTATACACACCTTGTCATGAGTCTTCTTTTTTTTTTTTTTTTTTTAGACTGGTACAGAGGGCATAGGCTGAGGAGGAGATCCAGGAAGGTGAGCACTCGGTTTACACTTTTCGCCTTTGTTATCAGGCTGTCACGGTTAGCTTCTGACCCGGTGAAGCTCAAACATGTCTGCAGTAACCTCTTTTTTTTTTTTTTTTTTTTAATCCCCTTGTAGGGCATCTTTCCAGCTTGTTATATCCACCTGAAAGAAGCCACAGTCGAGGGCTGCGGGTCAGTATGTTGACTTTAAATGGTTTCTGCCATAAAGAGTTTTTGTTAGCTGTCTGTTCCTAAAGGGCAAAAGACCAAATTGTACAAACTCTAAAATATTTTTTCCCATAAGAAATAATATAAATAATACTGCTCACTAGTGTTACCATATCTGAGTTATTGTGTAAAAATATGAGGAAACAACTACAAATGTGCACTTCATTCGCTAACAGTGTTACAAAAAAGATCAATTAGAATAATACATAATGTTGGATTTAGAGAATATACAAACTCTTTATTGAATCACAAATATTGAAATTCAACAATTTGGTGCATTTTCAAACCGCTAAAATTATGTACAAATTAAGCTATGAACCTTAGAGGAAAATATACAAACCCCGTTTCCATATGAGTTGGGAAATTGTGTTTGATGTAAATATAAACAGAATACAATGATTTGCAAATCATTTTCAACCCATATTCAGTTGAATATGCTACAAAGACAACATATTTGATGTTCAAACTAACTGATGTTCCAGACTGATATCGACACAAAGTTGAAAAGCCAGCATCTGTGATGGTATGGGGGTGCATTAGTGCCCAAGGCATGGGTAACTTACACATCTGTGAAGGCACCATTAATGCTGAAAGGTACATACAGGTTTTGGAACAACATCTAAGCGCTATCTTTTTCATGGACGCCCCTGCTTATTTCAGAAAGAGAATGCCAAGCCACATTCAGCACGTGTTACAACAGCGTTGCTTCGTAAAAAAAAAAGAGTGCGGGTACTTTCCTGGCCCGCCTGCAGTCCAGACCTGTCTCCCATCGAAAATGTGTGCCGCATAATGAAGCGGAAAATACGACAGCGGAGACCCCGGACTGTTGAACGACTGAAGCTCTACATAAAACAAGAATGGGAAAGAATTCCACTTTCAAAGCTTCAACAATTAGTTTCCTCAGTTCCCAAACGTTTATTGAGTGTTGTTAAAAGAAAAGGTGATGTAACACAGTGGTGAACATATGCAGCCGTGAAATTGTAAGTTAATTATCATTTGCAGAAAAAAATAGAAAATGTTATGAAATTGAACATCAAATATCTTGTCTTTGTAGTGCATTAAGTTGGATATGGGTTGAAAATGATTTGCAAATCATTGTATTCCGTTTATATTTACATCCAACACAATTTCCCAACTCATATGGAAACGGGGTTTGTAATTTCAAACATTTGTATTCTCGTACAGCACTTAAAACCTTCAGCATATCAGTGTGTGGAATTAGATTATGGAATGGAATAACCAAATAAATCAAACAGAGCACCAATATGATTCAGTTTAAGAGACTGTTCAAACAAGTGTTCACAAAGTACACGGAACAATAATTATGATGAAAATCTTGAACCCTTTATTTATTTTTCTATCTTTCTTTCTTTAGATACAGATTATTTGTGTATTTAATATCTGTTTGCTTACTATGGTATATTATGTATTTATTATTTATTCACTGTTCTGTTAAATGGGATACACTTGCTATGGTATGAAAAGGGGTAGGATCAAATAAGCTCTGCTTTTTCTGTCTCCTTTTGGTACATGGTTTAATGAAACAACTGTAAATATGTGATGCATTACATTGTATCGTATTCATGTTCCAAATAAACTGAAACTGAACTGAACAATTAATCCATTCCAGACACATACAAATATGAACACAAAACGTCGACAAACTAGCACCACCTGTATTATTTATTTATGTGACCATGAGTTTGTCATCAGAAAACATCGTGACACGGAATGTCGTAAAACGAGCACCAACGTGTATTGATAAATTCTGTTAAGTGGGTTTGTAATCCTGAAATGTCACAACACATAACATTGCAAAAAGAGGACCAGCTGTATTTATAATGTGAGTGCCTTTGTAACCACCAAATGTAACACAGAACGTTGTTAAGGAAGAACCACCCTCTAAAGGCTTAGTGGCCACATGCGTGGACAGCACCTTTTAGCTCTTATTTCCTACTGAAATTGAATTGGGGTCTCATGGCCGCTTATGTGGACACTTATACTGCCATCTGGTGGTGTCAGAAGAGTATAACATACAATGGAATTTGGAAAAAAAAGTGTAAAAATATGGATTAGCATGTCACTAAACATGTTGTACACGTTTGTGTACTTATGGACTAAGTACATCATATCAAAAGATGATTCTTAGTTTTTATTCTAATTAGGGTCCAATAAGCCCAAATAGCTTGGAGAAAAAAAACAAAAACATGTAAACAAACAGCTTGGGCCTTAAGAGGTTAAGGAAGAACCATGGGAGTATTTTCGTAGCCACAACATTTTGTAACAAAGAATGTTATAAAAGGAGAGCCACCTATATTACTAATTCCTATATAAGGGCTATATAAGTAAACTTTGATTGATTGACAGTACGGTGAGTGCGTTCGTGACCTTGAAGTTTTGTGACGTAGAACGTCGTAAAACAAGCACCACATGTATTAATAATCAATATTCATGAAACGTCCTAACACAGAACATCGTAAAAGGAGAACTATTTGTATTGATAATTCATGTGAGTGCGTTCGTAACCTCGACATGTTTTGACACGAAATGTCGTAAAACAAGCAACACATATATTAATAATAAATAATCATGAAACGTCGTAACACAGAACATCGGAAAAGGAGAACTATTTGTATTGATAATTCATGTGAGTGCGTTCGTAACCTCGACATGTTTTGACACAAAATTTCGTAAAACAAGCAACACATATATTAATAATAAATAATCATGAAACGTCGTAACACAGAACATCGTAAAAGGAGAACTATTTGTATTGATAATTCATGTGAGTGCTTTCGTAACCTCGACATGTTATGACACGAAACTTCGTAAAACAAGCAACACATATATTAATAATTTATATACGGTATTTTTTGGTGCGACTTATACTCTGGAGCGACTTATGTGTGAAATTATTTACACATTACCGTAAAATATCCAATGATATTATTTATCTCATTTGCGGAAGAGACTAGACGTACCGATAGAAGAGGAAGCGGCACATTGTCTACCTTTAGAGTTGTCAGAGTTGTTTAGAAGCGACACAGATGAAGAAGACTTTATCGGATTCAGTGATTGGGAGTGACAGATTGTTTTATATGTTATAGTTATTTGAATGACTCTTACCATATTATGGTACGTTAACATACCAGGCACGTTTTCTGTTGGTTATTTTTGTGTCATATAACGTACACTTATTCAGCCTGTTGTTCACTATTCTTAATTTATTTTAAAATGCCTTTCAAATGTCTATTCTTGGTGTTGGATTTTATAAAATAAATTTCCCCCAAAAATGCGACTTAAACTCTCGTGCGACTTATATATATTTTTTTCCTACTTTATTATGCATTTTTGGCAAAAAATACGGCAAGTGTCATGATCCGCTGCCCGGATCATGTCTTATTCTGGTTTTGTTCCGTCTTTGTATCCTATTTTATTGGTATTTGACTTCCTTAGTTCCTGGTGGCACTTCCTGTTTGTTCTGTTGCCATAGTCACGCATTAGTGTCTCTGGCTCCAGCCCCAACCCCGTCTCTCTTCCTGGCTGCTGCTTATAACAGAGTGACAGGTGATTAGATAAAAAGGCCCAGGTGGGCCATCTACGCACCTGTCGCTGATTTCGAGGCCGGTCCTGGCAACACCCCGCTTCGCTGCAGGCTCGCAGGCCAAGCCCCCTCCACAGTTAGCTTTAGAATAACAATGTTATTACAAATAATAAGAGACCTATTATACTCTAGAAATGTTGGTCTTACTTACAAATGCATGCGTTTAGTTATGTTCAGTGTTGAAAAAAATATTATTTGGTTCTTACGGAAATACATTTTAAAATATTTGGCTTCTTGGCTCTCTCAGCCAAAAAGGTTCCCGACCCCTCTTTTAAACGATAACGTCTATAAAACTGCAGTGACAATGAAGGCACCATTAGTATGCACTCCAAAGCGCTTCCCCTCTCAGTATCTACACAAGAAAGGACACACAGAGAGAGGATGCTGACTCAGCCCTTTTTTTCTTATTTGGTGTTTTGTTGCCGCAGGCAAAAGGAGACCGTCATCCCTACAGAGCTGCCTCTGGTTCAGGAGGTCACCACCACGCTACGAGAGTGGGCTTCAATATGGAGGGACCTTTATGTGGTGAGTAGAGTATCGAAGAGAACATGGGCACTGTGGAAAGCATTATTGTCACCTAAACGCGCGTCGGTCGCTCTGTTTTAGGGCGACAAACGCGAGATGTTCAACTCGGTCCGGGACATGATCTATGACCTCATCGAATGGCGCTCCCAAATCCTCTCCGGCACCCTTCCGCAGGACGAACTCTCCGAGCTCAAACAGAAAGTCACGTCCAAGATCGACTACGGCAACAAGTGAGCATCTTTAACTTTATTTAAACTTTTTTTTAAATCTATCAATATTCATCCATCCATTTCCTACCGCTTGTCCCTTTTGGGGTCGAGGGGGGTGCTTGAGCTTATCTCAGCTGCATTTGGGCGGAAGGCTGTGTACACCCTGGACAAGTCGCCACCTCATCACGGGGCCAACACATAGACAGACTACATTCACAATTCAAAAAAACAAAAGAAGATGTTGTGATGCCAAAAAATATCATAATCATAGTAGTATCGACTAGATACATTATTGTACTTGGTATCATTACAGTGGATCAATCAATCAATCAATCAATCAATGTTTACTTATACAGCCCTAAATCACTAGTGTCTCAAAGGGCTGCACAAACCACTACGACATCCTCGGTAGGCCCACATAAGGGCAAGGAAAAACTCACACCCAGTGGGACGTCGGTGACAATGATGACTATGAGAACCTTGGAGAGGAGGAAAGCAATGGATGTCGAGCGGGTCTAACATGATACTGTGAAAGTTCAATCCATAATGGATCCAACACAGTCGCGAGAGTCCAGTCCAAAGCGGATCCAACACAGCAGCGAGAGTCCCGTTCACAGCGGAGCCAGCAGGAAACCATCCCAAGCGGAGGCGGATCAGCAGCGCAGAGATGTCCCCAGCCGATACACAGGCGAGCAGTACATGGCCACCGGATCGGACCGGACTCCCTCCACAAAGGAGAGTGGGACATAGAAGAAAAAGAAAAGAAACGGCAGATCAACTGGTCTAAAAAGGGAGTCTATTTAAAGGCTAGAGTATACAAATGAGTTTTAAGGTGAGACTTAAATGCTTCTACTGAGGTGGCATCTCGAACTGTTACCGGGAGGGCATTCCAGAGTACTGGAGCCCGAACGGAAAACGCTCTATAGCCCGCAGACTTTTTTTGGGCTTTGGGAATCACTAATAAGCCGGAGTCCTTTGAACGCAGATTTCTTGCCGGGACATATGGTACAATACAATCGGCAAGATAGGATGGAGCTAGACCGTGTAGTATTTTATACGTAAGTAGTAAAACCTTAAAGTCACATCTTAAGTGCACAGGAAGCCAGTGCAGGTGAGCCAGTACAGACGTAATGTGATCAAACTTTCTTGTTCTTGTCAAAAGTCTAGCAGCCACATTTTGTACCAACTGTAATCTTTTAATGCTAGACATGGGGAGACCCGAAAATAATACGTTACAGTAGTCGAGGCGAGACGTAACAAACGCATGGATAATGATCTCAGCGTCTTTAGTGGATGTCAGGTTTAGATCCACCCAGGGCGTTTGTTTACATTTTGACACCGATGTTTAGCTATTCCTCGTTCTCCAGGGATGATACTTGTAAGAAACTTACTTTATTTGTCACCATGGAGGCGAGGATTAGGGATTTAGAAGTAGCTAAAACACTGCCGACTGGGGCAGGACATTAGTCGCTAGCTAGCTAGCCATGTCTTAAAGCACCTCTTCCGGTGGGCGTTTCAGTGCTATAACATCACCTTTATCGTTAGTTTTTAAGCCAAAATGCCTCTGTTCTCCCTTTTCTGTCTACACACTGTGTCTGCTTGTAAGTACTCCGTGATTGTGCGCTGCCGAACATGCTCCTCTGCTCGTAAACCAGCAATGACACAACGTGACGAGCGGTGGACCGGTACTTTTCAGAGGCTGTGTAGTACTTAATACGATTCATTGGTATCGCGGTACTATACTAATACCGGTACACCGTACAACTCTGAATTTTTTAATATACAACACTGGCCTCTTTGGTATGTGGATATAAGTCGAATATGTATGCCAGAGGTGTCCAAACTTTTTCCACTGAGGGCCGCACACTGAAAAATCAGAGCAAGCGGGGGCCATTTTCATAGTTTTTATTTTAAAGGGGAAAAATTATCACCCGACCTATGTAAGCGTCAATATATACCTTGATGGTGCAGAAAAAAGACCATATATTTTTTTAACTGATTTCCGAACTCTAAATGGGTGAATTTTGCCGAATTAAACGCCTTTCCGTTCATCGCTCTTTTTGCGATGACGTCAGAACGTGACGTCGCCGAGGTAACACACCCGCCATTTTCATTTTCAACACATTACAAACACCGGGTCTCAGCTCTGTTATTTTCCGTTTTTTCGACTATTTTTTGGAACTTTGGAGACATCATGCCTCGTTGGTGTGTTGTCGGAGGGTGTAACAACACTAACAGGGAGGGATTCAAGTTGCACCACTGGCCCGAAGATGCCAAAGTGTCTGCCGCCAGACCCCCATTGAATGTACCAAAGTGTCTCCACATTTTACCGGCGATGACAGACATGACACAGAGATGTATGGATAACCTGCAGATGCATTTCCAATGATAAATTCAACGAAATCACAAAGGTGAGTTTTGTTGATTTTGACTTATGTGCTAATCAGACATATTTGGTTGCGGCGTGACTGCCAGCTAATCGATGCTAACATGCTACGCTAATCGACGCTAACATGCTATTTACCGGCGGTGCTAAAGCAGACATGGCACAGAGATGTATGGATAACCTGCAGATGCATTTGCAACTATAAAGTCAACGAATTCACAAAGATGAGTTTTGTTGATGTTGACTGCCAGCTAATCGATGCTAACATGCTATGCTAATCGATGCTAACATGCTATTTACCGGCTCTGCTAAAGCAAACATGGCACAGAGATGTATGGATAACCTGTAGATGCATTTGCAACTATATTTCGTTTCCTTCCACCCACATTTAATGCGAAACAACCACTTACCAATCGACGGATTTAAGTTGGGCCAGTGTCACAAGATGCCAAAGTCCTGATCGTTTGGTCCGCACATTTTACCGGCGATGCTAACGCAGCTTTTCGGCCATGTTATGGCTATGAATAGCGTCAATAGCTATTCGCTCAATAGCTTCAGTTTCTTCTTCAATACTTTCATACTCCAACCGTCCGTTTCAATACGTAATCTGTTGAATCGCTTAAGCCGCTGAAATCCGAGTCTGAATCCGAGCTAATGTCGCTATATCTTGCTGTGGTATTCGCCGTTGTTTGTTTACATTGGCAGCACTGTGTGACGTCACAGGGAAATGGATAGTCGCATCGCAAATAGCGAAAATCAAGCACTTTAAAGCTTTTTTAGGGATATTCGGGAACCGGTAAAATTTTGAAAAAAACTTCAAAAAATACAACAAGCAACTGGGAACTGATTTTTATTGTTTCTAACCCTTTTGAAATTGTGATAATGTTCCCCTTTAAAAAACAAAACAATATATGTGTAAAAAATATACATTTAGGCCTCCACTCAGTTATGATCCCGGGGACCCCAAAGGGTTTTAGGCCCCCAAAAAATTTAAAATGTGTCATTACTCAGTATAATAATTTTTATTATTATGCAAGTTTTAAATCTCTAGATCAACATTAGAAAAAAAAAAAAGGACAAAACACAAAATATGCAATATTTTCACCCAATAACTTTTTTTGAGATTATATAAAAATCGGAGCCTTAATTTTGTATTTTGATTCATTATTATTTTTGGAGAAATGACACTTTAAAACAAATCACACTAAAATAATTGGGTATTCAAAAGTGTCCTACTTATTAAAGTGTGAAAAAATTTACTATACATTTTTTTTACTGTTTACTTTTAAAAAGCACAATAATCTCAAAATCAACTTCAGATCCCTCCGTCAATTTTAAGTTTTATTGTTGTTTATTTTTGTTATTTTAATTTAAATTTTTATTTATTTATTTATTTCGGCAATCTTCACATAAAACAAAGAACAACAACAAAAAAATAAAAAAATAAACACTCATTTGAGCAATGATTGAGCCGAAAGGGTGTAGGTTGAAGCAACGCTTATATAAACCTACCCCATCACAACAAGAACAAGGTTCAAAATATATAAAATCTAAAACATGCTTCACTTATATTACTTTTTTTTTTTTTATGTTTTGTTTGTTTTAGGCCCTTCTAAAAAAAAACAGCTCAGTTTTTTATATGGTAAAACACAAAATATGCAACATTTTCCACAAAAAATATCTCAAAGTGGAATATTTAATGAAATTGACTTTGATTTATCATTGTTTTTTAAAGAAAGAAACAGCCTGCATGGCAGCTTTGTGTTATTAAAGCATTGCAACATTTTCTTGTTACATTTCACCTGTTTGCTCTTTTATACCACTTTTTATGTTATTAATTTTTTTCAATTGTATTCTTCAAATGTGCCGTGGGGCCGTTAAAAAATGGCCGCCAGTCCGCACTTTGGACACCCCTGATGTATGCTATGCGACTGCAGTGTGAACGTTCCTCCGCTCCGTTTGCATTCATCCGATTAGAACGTCATTAAAACGGGTGTGTTTTTTAAAGAGTCACGGGTAGAACCTGATTTTCAGCTGGGAAGGTAATCAACAATAAATAAACGAAAATATGTATGTCTGTTTGGTGACCGCAGGATTAGGTCTCTGCTTTTTGCAGATGATGTGGTCCTGTTGGCTTCATCTGGCCGGGATCTTCAGCTCTCACTGGATCGGTTGGCAGCCGAGTGTGAAGCGACCGGAATGAGAATCAGCACCTCCAAATCCGAGTCCATGGTTCTCTCCCGGAAAAGGGTGGAGTGCCATCTCCGGGTTGGGGAAGAGACCCTGCCCCAAGTGGTGGAGTTCAAGTACCTAGGAGTCTTGTTCACGAGTGAGGGAAGAGTGGATCGTTAGATCGGTGCGGCGTCTTCAGTAATGCGGACGTTGTATCGATCCGTTGTGGTGAAGAAGGAGCTGAGCCGGAAGGCAAAGCTCTCAATTTACCGGTCGATCTACGTTCCCATCCTCACCTATGGTCATGAGCTTTGGGTCATGACCGAAAGGATAAGATCACGGGTACAAGCGGCCGAAATGAGTTTCCAGGTCTCTCCCTTAGAGATAGGGTGAGAAGCTCTGCCATCCGGGAGGAACTCAAAGTAAAGCCGCTCCTCCTTCACATCGAGAGGAGCCAGATGAGGTCAGGATGCCACCCGAACGCCTCCCTAGGGAGGTGTTTAGGGCACGTCCAACCGGTAGGAGGCCACGGGGAAGACCCAGGACACGTTGGGAAGACTATGTCTCCCGGCTGGCCTGGGAACGCCTCGGGATCCCCCGGGAAGAGCTAGACGAAGTGGCTGGGGAGAGGGAAGTCTGGGCTTCCCTGCTTAGGCTGCTGCCCCCGCGACCCGACCTCGGATAAGCGGAAGAAGATGGATGGATGGATGGATGGATGTATGTCTGTTAGCCAAAACACAATGCTGACTTTTAATACACCACATTAGTAATCCCGCGTAATATCTCCTCCCTCCGGTCCACGTAACCCGCCAATACAATGACAGCACCTGCACAACACACTCAAAACCACCACCCGATGCACAGTTCACCCCCCCAATGTTTGCACAACAAATATATCTCCCAAAGTTACCTACGTGACGTGCGATTGAAGCGAGTGAACGTTGGAAGCCGCAGTGTACTTACAGGACCGCACATGCAACTCCAGTACTCTTGGTAAATGTCTGTTTATTCCAGATTTCCACAGGCTGGTGGTAATATCAATCAATCAATCAATCAATGTTTACTTATATAGCCCTAAATCACTAGTGTCTCAAAGGGCTGCACAAACCACCACGACATCCTCGGTAGGCCCACATAAGGGCAAGGAAAAACTCACACCCAGTGGGACGTCGGTGACAATGATGACTATGAGAACCTTGGAGAGGAGGAAAGCAATGGATGTCGAGCGGGTCTAACATGATACTGTGAAAGTTCAATCCACAATGGATCCAACACAGTCGCGAGAGTCCAGTCCAAAGCGGATCCAACACAGCAGCGAGAGTCCCGTTCACAGCGGAGCCAGCAGGAAACCATCCCAAGCGGAGGCGGATCAGCAGCGCAGAGATGTCCCCAGCCGATACACGGGCGAGCAGTACATGGCCACCGGATCGGACCGGACCCCTCCACAAGGGAGAGTGGGACATAGAAGAAAAATAAAAGAAACGGCAGATCAACTGGTCGAAAAAGGGAGTCTATTTAAAGGCGAGAGTCATCAAATTAGTTTTAAGGTGAGACTTAAATGCTTCTACTGAGGTGGCATCTCGAACTGTTACCGGGAGGGCATTCCAGAGTACTGGAGCCCGAAATGAAAACGCTCTATAGCCCGCAGACTTTTTTTGGGCTTTGGGAATCACTAATAAGCCGGAGTCCTTTGAAAGCAGATTTCTTGCCGGGACATATGGTACAATACAATCGGCAAGATAGGATGGAGCTAGACCGTGTAGTATTTTATACGTAAGTAGTAAAACCTTAAAGTCACATCTTAAGTGCACAGGAAGCCAGTGCTGGTGAGCCAGTACAGGTATATATGTATGTATATATGTATATAAAGGTATATACAGTATAGGTATATATGTATGTATATATGTATATAAAGGTATATACAGTATAGGTATATATGTATGTATATATGTATATAAAGGTATATACAGTACAGGCGTAATGTGATCAAACTTTCTTGTTCTTGTCAAAAGTCTAGCAGCCGCATTTTGTACCAACTGTAATCTTTTAATGCTAGACATGGGGAGACCCGAAAATAATACGTTACAGTAGTCGAGGCGAGACGTAACAAACGCATGGATAATGATCTCAGCGTCTTTAGTGGACAGAATGGAGTGAAAGGTAAACATTAGGAAATATTCCAATAGCGGCGCCGCAACAAAACAATCCGGCTAACAGGTGGTCCAGATGGCGTCTGACATCATAGTTTCCGATTCTGTCTCATTCATTTTCCTTTTCATTTATTTATTCATTTCAGGCAATGACATAAAGAAAGTACAAAGTTGACAACACATATTAATATTAACTAATATAGTGCAAAAGGTGATTTATAGTATGTGATGCATGATTGTCCTGTTTTGCCTGAAAGGGAGTGGGAAGAAGATTTATTTAATCCCACCCCCAGTCCTCCATTCAGTGATTATTCCCATGAGTTTCACTGCTACTTTGTTTAAGGATTATAATACAAATGTTGTATCATAGCGGCATTACCACAGGTAACAATAATTATTATACTCTAACAATCAATCAATCAATCAATCAATGTTTATTTATATAGCCCCAAATCACAAATGTCTCAAAAGACTGCACAAATCATTACGACTACAACATCCTCGGAAGAACCCACAAAAGGGCAAGAAAAACTCACACCCAGTGGGCAGGGAGAATTCACATCCAGTGGGACGCCAGTGACAATGCTGACTATGAGAAACCTTGGAGAGGACCTCAGATGTGGGCAACCCCCCCCTCTAGGGGACCGAAAGCAATGGATGTCGAGCGGGTCTAACATGATACTGTGAAAGTTCAATCCATAGTGGCTCCAAGACAGCAGCGAGAGTCCCGTCCACAGGAAACCATCTCAAGCGGATCAGCAGCGTAGAGATGTCCCCAACCGATACAGGCGAGCGGTCCATCCTGGGTCCCGACGAGCGGTCCATCCTGGGTCTCGACTCTGGACAGCCAGTACTTCATCCATGGTTATCGGACCGGACCCCCTCCACAAGGGAGGGGGGGACATAGGAGAAAGAAAAGAAGCGGCAGATCAACTGGTCTAAAAAGGAGGTCTATTTAAAGGCTAGAGTATACAGATGAGTTTTAAGGTGAGACTTAAATGCTTCTACTGAGGTGGCATCTCGAACTGTTACCGGGAGGGCATTCCAGAGTACTGGAGCCCGAACGGAAAACGCTCTATAGCCCGCAGACTTTTTTTGAGCTCTAGGAATCACTAATAAGCCGGAGTCTTTTGAACGCAGATTTCTTGCCGGGACATACGGTACAATACAATCGGCAAGATAGGCAATAATTTGTATCAACAATGTAGGAGGAATGAATATACTAAAAATTGGAATAGACAAAATACCAATAATGGTAAGGAAACATTGAGCACATGATAACACTTTGAGATAGAGTACAACGGCAGGTCAATTTAAACACGTCTCTATACCCACATTCATCTCATTTTATTTTTGATATTACTAATATATTTGATATGCTTGCAACAGCTCATGACATATTTTTTTTTACCCTATTCCCAAACAAGGTGTTTGTGACTGGCTATATTAACATGTATATGACCCGGGCAAAATACGACTCGCAGGCCACATGCGGCCCGTTAAGATTTTCAATCCAACCCGCCAGACGTTGTACATAATTTTTTTTAGACCTTTAAAGGGGAACATTATCACCCGACCTATGTAAGCGTCAATATATAACTTGATGTTGCAGAAAAAAGACCATATATTTTTGTAACCGATTTCCGGACTCTAAACGGGTGAATTTTGGCGGATTAAACGCCTTTCTGTTTATCGCTCTTTTTGCGATGACGTCAGAACGTGACGTCTCCGAGGTAATACAGCCGCCATTTTCATTTTCAACACATTACAAACACCGGGTCTCAGCTCTGTTATTTTCCGTTTTTTCGACTATTTTTTGGAACTTTGGAGACATCATGCTTCGTTGGTGTGTTGTCGGAGGGTGTAACAACACTAACAGGGAGGGATTCAAGTTGCACCCACTGGCCCGAAGATGCCAAAGTGTCTGCCGCCAGACCCCCATTGAATGTACCAAAGTGTCTCCACATTTTACTGGCGATGACAGAGATGTATGGATAACCTATAGATGTATTTCCAATGATAAATTCAACGAAATCACAAAGGTGAGTTTTGTTGATTTTGACTTATGTGCTAATCAGACATATTTGGTTGCGGCGTGACTGCCAGCTAATCGATGCTAACATGCTACGCTAATCGACGCTAACATGCTATTTACGGGCGGTGCTAAAGCAGACATGACACAGAGATGTATGGATAACCTGCAGATGCATTCGCAACGATAAAGTCAACTAAATCACAAAGGTGAGTTTTGTGGATGTTGACTGCCAGCTAATCGATGCTAACATGCTACGCTAATCAACGCTAACATGCTATTTACTGGCGGTGCTAAAGCAGACATGGCACAGAGATGTATGGATAACCTGCAGATGCATTTGCAACTATATGACGTTTCCTTCCACCCACATTTAATGCGAAACAAACACTTACCAATCGAAAGATTTAAGTTGCTCCAGTGTCACAAGATGCCAAAGTCCTGATCGTTTGGTCCGCACATTTTACCGGCGATGCTAACGCAGCTATTCGGCCATGCTATGGCTATGAATAGTGTCAATAGCTATTCGCTCAATAGCTTCAGTTTCTTCTTCAATACTCTCATACTCCAACCGTCCGTTTCAATACATGCGTAATCTGTTAAATCGCTTAAGCCGCTGAAATCCGAGTCTGAATCCGAGCTAATGTCGCTATATCTTGCTGTGGTATTCCCATTGTTTGTTTACGTTGGTAGCACTGTGTGACGTCACAGGGAAATGGATAGTGCAATCGCAAATAGCGAAAATCAAGCACTTGAAAGCTTTTTTTCGGGATATTCAGGGTTTTTGATTGATTGATTAAGACTTTTTTAGTAGATTGCACAGTTCAGGACATATTTTGTACAATTGACCACTAAATGGTAACACCCGAATAAGTTTTTCAACTTATTTAAGTCGTAACCTACTTCGATTGAAAGTCCAGTTTAGAAAACTGTTTTGTTTTAGATATGTAATCCTCCACGTTAAAAGTGCAAGCAAGAGAAAAAAATACACTATCACTGCTCACTCTTGCTGCTTGTTGTCACTTCTTCTGCAGCCGAGTAGTCGCAAGAAGGATCACTAGCGCACTCTCAACTCCATAAAGGACAGAGTTAAAACAGAAGACTGGAAGTCAAATGAGTAATATTTTCGTCTCCAGGTACTTGGATCTCGACCTGGTAGTCCGGGACAAGGATGGGAACATTCTTGACCCCGAGCTCACCAGCACTGTCAGCCTGTTTCGAGCGCACGAAACGGCGTCCAAACAGATCGATGACCGGATCCAAGAGGAGAAGGTAAAGACGGAACACTGCATGACGGTCAGTCTCTGTGTGACGTTTTCTACTTTTTTTTTCCCTACTCCAGTCTCAGAAGCAGAACATCGACCTGAACAGGCAGGCCAAGTTTGCCTCCACGCCGGCGTTTGCCCTCTTCGTGACGCTAAAGAACGTGGTGTGCAAGATCGGCGAGGACGCGGAAGTCCTCATGTCGCTATATGATCCGGTGGAGTGCAAATTCATCAGGTGAGGCCACTTTCTTAATCACAGTGGAAATACATTCTTTACCATATTTTTCGGACTATAAGGTGCACTTAAATATTCTCAAAACTCGACAGTGTGCCTTATAACCCGGTGCGTATAATGTACAGAATAATTTGGGTTGTGCTTACTGACCTCAAAGCTGTTTATTTGGTACATGGTATAATAAATGTGACTAGAAGATGGTACGTGTCGACTGCAATATTCCTCACGTAAACAACGCTAAAATGTTATGTGTTCCATTGAAAATATAGAAAATTACACACAGCGCTCAAAAATCTAATAAAATGTTTTAGTACGGCTTTGGTAAACTATGATGAATTTGTCTGTGCTTTAACATACATATTCAGTATCAATCAATCAATCAATCAATCAATGTTTACTTATATAGCCCTAAATCACTAGTGTCTCAAAGGGCTGCACAAACCACCACGACATCCTCGGTAGGCCCACATAAGGGCAAGGAAAACTCACACCCAGTGGGACGTCGGTGACAATGATGACTATGAGAACCTTGGAGAGGAGGAAAGCAATGGATGTCGAGCGGGTCTAACATGATACTGTGAAAGTTCAATCTACAATGGATCCAACACAGTCGCGAGAGTCCAGTCCAAAGCGGATCCAACACAGCAGCGAGAGTCCCGTTCACAGCGGAGCCAGCAGGAAACCATCCCAAGCGGAGGCGGATCAGCAGCGCAGAGATGTCCCCAGCCGATACACAGGCGAGCAGTACATGGCCACCGGATCGGACCGGACCACCTCCACAAGGGAGAGTGGGACATAGAAGAAAAAGAAAAGAAACGGCAGATCAACTGGTCTAAAAAGGGAGTCTAGGGGTGTAACGGTACACAAAACTTTCGGTTCGGTACGTAGCTCGGTTTAGAGGTCACGGTTCGGTTCATTTTCGGTACAGTAAGAAAACAACAAAATATACATTTTTTGGTTATTTATTTACCAAACCAAATTTGTAAACAATGGCAAAACATACATATACACACAGGGTCCATTGCCAGGGTTAATGTGGTCAACATGTATAAAATAAAAACTAAATAAGATATGGCTCAGAATGGTTTCTTAACAAAACCTTTCTACATATAAAGTGCTTTTTTTGATTGATTGATTGAGGCTTTTTTTAGCCTGGCTAACTTGGCAGTAAGAGGATATATGGGCACATTGTTCTTCCACCATAGAAGTGAGTCAAAATCTAGTTTTTAATACAACATGGACTTAAATCTGCTGCTATAAAAACACTTGTTATTGCTTTAGCCCTGCCTAACTCGCCGAGGAGAGGCTGCTTGAATGCGGTGGTGACGCTTCAAATGGGTTAGCATGTGTTATGAGAGTAGCGTACGTGTGTGTGTGGCCCTTTAATATGTGACAGCATGTTAGGTGAGTGACGTCAGTGAGTGTGTGTGCGAGCGTGATGAGGGAGCGAAGCGTGAGTGCGGGAGGGGCTGGTGTTTTGTTGGATTGTCTGTGTGCAAGACCTTAATAAAGCCACGATTTGCAACTAATTGCCGGACTCTTCATTTACCCTGGAGTCAGGAGCTGTGGAGACCCACTGGGTGTTGCCCCCGAGAATAAATCAGCCCTGGCGGATTGTCTTCTATGCGCTCCTCGACTACGGTCTGGGAGTCGGAAGCAGGAAAGGTGCAACACATGTTTGACGTGTTGTCAGAAGCAGCTGCTTCGTCCTCCATTGTTGTATCGCGCAGCCAAAGTGTTCCCAAACGAGAGATCTTAGCGAGGCAGGAGGGTCTTCCAGCTCTGGCCTTAACATGTTGTCCTAGCTCTGGCTTTTACATGCTGCTAGCATGTGTACTCGTTCGGTACACCTCCGAGCCGAACCGAAACCCCCCGTACTGAAAAGGTTCAATACAAATACACATACCGTTACACCCCTAATATTCAAGTATTATTATGGTGTGTGTATAAGGTAAGACATATTATCTGGCGTTTTGTTTGGCAATATTATGCAAAATCAACTTTTCTTACCTTCTGGTACCTGCTTATCTGTAATTGGGATCTGCACGTGTCCGCCTTTGTAGTCCGTGGAGACACTGTAGTCGATAAGCTTCTTCTTTTTCTCTCTCTTCTTGTTCAATGTTTATTTATATAGCCCCAAATCACAAATGTCTCAAAGGACTGCACAAATCATTACGACTACAACATCCTCGGAAGAACCCACAAAAGGGCAAGGAAAACTCACACCCAGTGGGCAGGGAGAATTCACATCCAGTGGGACGCCAGTGACAATGCTGACTATGAGAAACCTTGGAGAGGACCTCAGATGTGGGCAACCTCCCCCCTCTAGGGGACCGAAAGCAATGGATGTCGAGCGGGTCTAACATGATACTGGGAAAGTTCAATCCATAGTGGCTCCAACACAGCCGCGAGAGTTCAGTTCAAGCGGATCCAAGACAGCAGCGAGAGTCCCGTCCACAGGAAACCATCTCAAGCGGATCAGCAGCGTAGAGATGTCCCCAACCGATACAGGCGAGCGGTCCATCCTGGGTCCCGACGAGCGGTCCATCCTGGGTCTCGACTCTGGACAGCCAGTACTTCATCCATGGTCATCGGACCGGACTCCCTCCACAAGGGAGGGGGGGACATAGGAGAAAGAAAAGAAGCGGCAGATCAACTGGTCTAAAAAGGAGGTCTATTTAAAGGCTAGAGTATACAGATGAGTTTTAAGGGACATTCATCCGTAAAGTTCTTACTTATATCTGTCAGTGAACTCGCCTTGGAAGCGCTAAAACATACCGGTGTAGTGAGTTTACTTTATTCACCCAAGGAACTTTAGTTTTTAGAGAGTTGCGGTCGGACGGTTTTTCCCGGGACACATTTCCGGTGTTGTTGTTGCACTAGTGAGCCACTGATGAGGACATGCTGCTCCGGTTTTGATTGAAGTAAAGTCTGAATGTCATTAAAACAGTTAGCTCCATCTTTCGACACTTCTTCCACTCCCGTCCTTGCACGCTACACCGCTACAACAAAGATGACGGGAGGTGAGCCACGTAAATATGACCGTCCACAAAACGGCGCATCCTGAAGCCACTTAAAAATGATCTGTAAAAGATAATCTATGGAACATTTTGACCAAAGAACCATTACATGTTATGTAGACCAGTGTTTTTCAACCTTTTTTGAGCCAAGACACATTTTTTTCATTGAAAAAATGCGCAGGCACACCACCAGCAGAATTAATTAAAAAATGAAACTCAGTTGGACAGGACAAAAAAAAAGAAAACTCAGCAGCCAATATTGACTGTAAAAAGTAATTGTCACAATTGTTGGATATGACTTAAACCAGGCCTTGGCAATTATTTTAACTCAGGGGCCACATTTAGAGAAAAAAAATGTGTCTGGGGGCCGGTATATCTTTTTTTTTTAGGAACACTAATACAAAACCTCACAATAATGTCTGATTGAATGCTAAAAACGTTATGACAGACCGCCTTAAAAAACGCAATGGAATTTTACATTTTTCTATGAACGATAAAACACTGAATATTGACAAAATATGAATGTCATGCCCGCTTTCAATCGACATATTTTACAATCAAGTGAAACACAACAAAAATGCAACGAACAGTGAAATATGAACACGAAGGGTACAAAATAACCCAACTACAATCTGATACATCTGATATTTGCTGAATTCCCCCCAGGGATCAATAAAGTACTTTCTATTGTATTCTATTCTATTCTATTCTATTCTATTCTATACATCACTAAGCTTTAGAAATGTGTTGTGAAAATCTCCTTACGCGTCTGTGGAAACACTACCCGCCCACACTTCTTGGTGCCTCGTCTGAGCTGCTGTGACGTAGATGACCATAGTAACTAACTAGATGACCATAGTAACTAAATAGATGACCATAGTAACTAAATAGATGACCATAGTAACTAAATAGATGACCATAGTAACTAACTAGATGACCATAGTAACTATTTAGATGACCATAGTAACTATTTAGATGACCATAGTAACTAATTAGATGACCATAGTAACTAAATAGATGACCATAGTAACTAAATAGATGACCATAGTAACTAACTAGATGACCATAGTAACTATTTAGATGACCATAGTAACTATTTAGATGACCATAGTAACTAATTAGATGACCATAGTAACTAAATAGATTACCATAGTAACTAAATAGATGACCATAGTAACTAATTAGATGACCATAGTAACTAATTAGATGACCATAGTAACTAACTAGATGACCATAGTAACTAACTAGATGACCATAGTAACTAATTAGATGACCATAGTAACTAATTAGATGACCATAGTAACTAATTAGATGACCATAGTAACTATTTAGATGACCATAGTAACTAATTAGATGACCATAGTAACTAATTAGATGACCATAGTAACTAATTAGATGACCATAGTAACTATTTAGATGACCATAGTAACTAATTAGATGACCTTTAGTAACTAATTAGATGCCCATAGTAACTAATTAGATGACCATAGTAACTAATTAGATGACCAAAGTAACTAATTAGATGACCATAGTAACTAATTAGATGACCATAGTAACTAATTAGATGACCATAGTAACTAATTAGATGACCATAGTAACGAACTAGATGACCATAGTAACTAATTAGATGACCATAGTAACTAATTAGATGACCATAGTAACTAATTAGATGACCATAGTAACTAACTAGATGACCATAGTAACTAATTAGATGACCATAGTAACTAATTAGATGACCTTTAGTAACTATTTAGATGACCATAGTAACTAATTAGATGACCATAGTAACTATTTAGATGACCATAGTAACTAATTAGATGACCATAGTAACTAATTAGATGACCTTTAGTAACTAATTACATGACCATAGTAACTAATTAGATGACCATAGTAACTATTTAGATGACCATAGTAACTAATTACATGACCATAGTAACTAATTAGATGACCATAGTAACTACTTAGATGACCGTAGTAACTATTTAGATGACCATAGTAACTAATTACATGACCATAGTAACTAATTAGATGACTATAGTAACTACTTAGATGACCGTAGTAACTATTTAGATGACCGTAGTAACTAATTAGATGACCTTTAGTAACTAATTAGATGACCATAGTAACTAATTAGATGACCATAGTAACTATTTAGATGACCATAGTAACTAATTACATGACCATAGTAACTAATTAGATGACCATAGTAACTACTTAGATGACCGTAGTAACTATTTAGATGACCGTAGTAACTAATTAGATGACCATAGTAACTAATTAGATGACCTTTAGTAACTAATTAGATGACCATAGTAACTATTTAGATGACCATAGTAACTAATTACATGACCATAGTAACTAATTAGATGACCATGGTAACTAATTAGATGACCATAGTAACTAATTAGATTACCATAGTAACTAATTAGATGACCATGGTAACTAATTAGATGACCATAGTAACTAATTAGATTACCATAGTAACTAGTATATCATCCATAAACGCAGATTCCAACCATTGAAATACTTTGTATGGTTCAAGACTTACGGTCATTGGAAAACATCACTGCACATCATAAATGCAGATACACTTTCTATGTTAAAGATTTAAAAAAAATTATTTATGAATGTCCGGCGGGCCGGATTGAAAAGCTCAATGGGCCGCATAACCATAACCAAGCATGTATCACTATAGCTCTTGTCTCAAAGTAGGTGTACTGTCACCACCTGTCACATCGCTTAGTGACTTATTTGGAGTTTTTTTTCTGTTTTCCAATGTGTAGTGTTTTAGTCCCTATCGTGCGCTCCTATTTTGGTGGCTTTTTCTCTTTTTTGGGGATTTTCCTGTAGCAGTTTCATGTCTTCCTAGACCGCTAGCAATCAAGAATATTTCAGTTGTTTTTATCCTTCTTTGTGGGGACATATTTGATTGCCATGTCATGTTCGGATGTACATTGTGGACGCCGTCTTTGCTACACAGTAAGTCTTTGCTGTCGTCCAGCATTCTGTTTTTGTTTACTTTGCAGCCTAGTTCAGTTTTAGTTTCGTTCTGCATAGCCGTCCCTAAGCTTCAATGCCTTTTCTTAAGGGACACTTACCTTTTGTTTATTTTTGGTTTAAGCATTAGATACTTTTTTTTACCTGCACGCTGCCTCCCGCTGTTTCCGACGACATCCACAAAGCAATTAGCTACCTGCTGCCACCTACTGATATGGAAGAGTATAACGTGGTAAGTCTGTCGATCTCCTGACAGTACAGACACTCAACAACGGCACATTGTTTGCGGATTACAAAATTTATTTTTAACCCACGTATCTCACGTGCGGCACAGTGGTTGAAAAACACTGATGTAGACCACAAGGAAGTGTCTTACATTTAGAAAAAAATCATAACATGACCCCTTTAGTGCGCCTTATAATCCGGTGCACCTTTTGTATGAAAATAAAACTGACAAGACCCGCTCATCGGCAGTGCGCCTTATAATCCGGTGCACCCTACGGTCCGGAAATTCTGGTAATATTTTTATGTTTGCTTGCAGCGAGAACTACCTGGTGAAATGGTCCAGCTCGGGTCTGGTGAAGGACATCGACCAGCTTCACAACCTGCGAGCTGTCTTCACTGTGAGTGTGTGTTTATTTTCAGCCATCTTGTTTGCAAAGGCCTGGAATTGACAAGCTCTCACTAGGAGAAGGAGAGCCAGGGGGGTTCTTTTTCATATTTAGTTGACAAGGTGGCCACCTCCATTTAAAGGAAACACACGGGTCAGCGTGGTTTCCTGTCGGCGTTTGACAATGTTTGTCCTGTATGATGCTGTTTTTCACCAATTTTAGATAAACACAGCCGGAGTGTATTGAAAGTCTTTGGTCCAAAACATTTTCTTCTTTGTGCTGGAATTTGGACAGTTTAGTAAGCCTTCCTGGGTACACATCCTTTTTTCTTTGTATTTAGCTTTAATACTAATGAGGTAGGCCAAATTAATAATCCTGATTATTTTTTATCGGAAGTACACATATGTTTCTGTTGTCTAGATTTTCATCCATCCATCCATCCATCCATCTTCTTCCGCTTATCCGAGGTCGGGTCGCGGGGGCAACAGCCTAAGCAGGGAAACCCAGACTTCCCTCTCCCCAGCCACTTCGTCTAGCTCTTCCCGGGGGATCCCGAGGCGTTCCCAGGCCAGCCGGGAGACATAGTCTTCCCAACGTGTCCTGGGTCTTCCCCGTGGCCTCCTACCGGTTGGACGTGCCCTAAACACCTCCCTAGGGAGGCGTTCGGGTGGCATCCTGACCAGATGCCCGAACCACTTCATCTGGCTCCTCTCCATGTGGAGGAGCAACGGCTTTACTTTGAGTTCCTCCCGGATGGCAGAGCTTCTCACCCTATCTCTAAGGGAGAGACTCATTTCGGCCGCTTGTACCCGTGATCTTATCCTTTCGGTCATGACCCAAAGCTCATGACCATAGGTGAGGATGGGAACGTAGATCGACCGGTAAATTGAGAGCTTTGCCTTCCGGCTCAGCTCCTTCTTCACCACAACGGATCGATACAACGTCCGCATTACTGAAGACGCCGCACCGATCCGCCTGTCGATCTCACGATCCACTCTTCCCCCACTCGTGAACAAGACTCCTAGGTACTTGAACTCCTCCACTTGGGGCAGGGTCTCCTCCCCAACCCGGAGATGGCAGAGCTTCTCACCCTATCTCACACGGCGGAGGAAACTCATTTCGGCCGCTTGTACCCGTGATCTTATCCTTTCGGTCATGACCCAAAGCTCATGACCATAGGTGAGGATGGGAACGTAGATTGACCGGTAAATTGAGAGCTTTGCCTTCCGGCTCAGCTCCTTCTTCACCAGCTCCTTCTAGATTTTTTTTTATTTTGATTTCTATTTATTGTTTTAATTGGTTTTACCCATTAAAATTGTTTTTAATCATCCATCCATCCATTTTCTACCGCTTATTCCCTTTTGGGTTCGCGGGGGGCGCTGGCGCCTATCTCAGCTACAATCGGGCGGAAGGCAGGGTACACCCTGGACAAGTCGCCACCTCATCGCAGGGCCAACACAGATAGACAGACAACATTCACACTCACATTCACACACTAGGGCCAATTTAGTGTTGCCAATCAACCTATCCCCAGGTGCATGTCTTTGGAAGTGGGAGGAAGCCGGAGTACCCGGAGGGAACCCACGCATTCACGGGGAGAACATGCAAACTCCACACAGAAAGATCCCAAGCCTGGATTTGAACCCAGGACTGCAGTACTTTCGTATTGTGAGGCAGACGCACTAACCCCTCTGCCACCGTGAAGCCCATATTTACTTGTTCATTAACTTTTATTATCTGCTTATTTTCCGTTTCAACATGTTCTATCTACACTTTCGTTAAAATGTAATAATCGCCATATTTTTCGGATTATAAGTCGCAGTTTTTTTCATAGTATAGTGCGACTCTACTCTGGAGCGAGTTATGTATGAAATTATTAACTCATTACCGTTTAATATCAAATATTATCTAATTCGCGGAAGAGATGAAGAAAATGTCAGCAATCGTCACACACACGTTAACCAATAAGAATTTCTCAGGGGCGGGTCATGGCAGAAGTGCATTGTGGGTCATGGGATGCTAACTGCTATATGCTACTGCCGTAGCTATTAAACTGGATCATTTCAACGTTGGCGGTAACTTATAAAAACTGAGAAGGGCTGAACAAAAATGGCACCGAAAAGGAAATCATGTGATGCAGATTACAAGCTGGACGTAGTGAAACATGCAGCAGAAAACCACAAGAGGAAGCGGCGCATACCTTTGGAGTTGGCAGAGTTGTTTAGAAGCGACATTAAGGAAGAAGATTTCATGGGATTTATCGATAAGGAGTGACAGATTGTTTGGTAAACTTATAGCATGTCCTATATGTTATAGTTATAAATAGGGGAAATCAAGAACTTTAAAGCTTTTTTTAGGAATATTCCGGGAGGTGTAAAATTTTAATAAAAAAAACTTCAAAAAATAAAACAAGCCATTGGGAACTGATTTTTATTGTTTTTAACCCTTTTGAAATCGTGATAATGTTCCCCTTTAAGTACTCTGTGATCGTGCGCTGCCAAACATGCTCTTCCGCTCGCAAAACCAGCAATGTCATGACATGACGACGCGCCGCCGTGCCTGTAAAAAAAAAATATGGTGAACTGGTACTTTTCAAACAGAGTATAGTACCGTTTTCAATTCATTAGTAACGCGATACTATATCAGTACTGGTATACTGTACAACCCTAGTGCAGTGGTTCTCAAATGGGGGTACTCGTAACCCCTGGGGGTACTTGAAGGTAAGCCAAGGGGTACGTGAAATTTTTAAAAAATATTCTAAAAATAGCAACAATTAAAACATTCTTTATAAATACATTTATTGAATAAAACTTCAACAAAATATGAATGTAAGGAGAAATACAACAATGCAATATTCAGTGTTGACAGCTAGATTTTTTTGTGGACATGTTCCATAAATATTGGTGTTAAAAATTTCTTTTTTTGTGAAGAAATGTTTAGAATTAAGTTGATAAATCCAGATGGATCTCTATTACAATCCCCAAAGAGGGCACTTTAAGTTGATGATTACTTCTATGTGTAGACATTTTTATTTATAATTGAATCACTTGTTTAATTTTCAGCAAGTTTTTAGTTATTTTTATATCTTTTTTTTCCCAAATAGTTCAAGAAAGACCACTACAAATGAGCTGTTATACAATTGAATCAATCAAAAACTGATGACATAGTGCTGTATTTTACTTTTTTATCTCTTTTTTTCCAACCAAAAATGCCTTGCTCCGATTAGGGGGTACTTGGATTAAAAAAAATGTTCACAGAAAAAAGGTTGAGAACCACTGCTTTAGTGCATACTCTTTTATTTTTTTGCACATGCTGTTTAGCGCGTGGTATTTCTATTATAGCAAATCAAGCCCTATGTTGCTGTTTCCTATATAAAAACAATTAAAAACGACTTAAACTCTTGTCCAGCTACTGATGTGTACTAGTCAGGTTTGAACAACTTTTACTCCAAACAAATATCGTCTCTTAATATCTGTTATCGGCCTCCCTGACTGTTAATACCCTGAAATAAACCTTCTATTTGAAATGTGAGTGTTTGACTACCTCGTGCCTCAAAGTTGAAACAAACAGGTGAGAGAAGACTATAGATTTTCCCTCACGCGCCATATAGTGCCCATAAACCGTCTTGAAAGACACTTTGGTTTAATAGGGTACCTTTTTAGTAATGTCCGACACCAGCCTAATTGTTCAGTTATCTCCCTTCCTCAGGATTTAGGCAGCGAAGACTTGAAGCGAGAGAAGATCAGCTTCGTGTGTCAGATCGTGCGAGTGGGCCGCATGGAGCTGCGAGACAACAACACCAAGAAGCTGACGTCCGGGCTGAGGAGACCCTTTGGAGTGGCAGGTGAGGCCCACCGCACGGGTGACCTACATCCCCCGCACCCTCGCAGTTAGAAGCAGCTGTAATTGAGAGATTTCCTGTCGAAACTTTAAGTTGGCGGAATCTATGGTTGGCGAGCAGCCAGTCGTTTTGTAAACTAATTAGATTGGCATCGTGCCCGCGGATTTCTAACTCAATCTCCTGGCGGGAAGGTGAATGACAGCAGCTTATCTTTAGGCATTATCGTCATGATCAGTGCCACACTGCATGAGAATGGAAAAATCAGTGTGAATGCTACTGTAATAAACACTGGGCCCCAATTAGTGGGGCCAATCACTGAGCATTTAGATAGAAAAAAAGACTGTGGTGATTGATCGATTGATACTTTTATTCGTAGATTGCACAGTTCAGTACATATTCCGTTCAATTGACCACTAAATGGTAACACACGAATACATTTTTCAACTTGTTTAAATCGGGGTCCAGTTTAATCAATTCCTGGTACAAATATATACTATCAGCATAATACAGTCATCACACAAGTTAATCATCATAGTATGTACATTGAATTATTTACATTATTTACAATCCGGCGTTTGAAGCACACTCTTTTGCCTTTTTGGTTCAAGTGCAATAACCGTAATGCGTTCAACTAGGGATGTAGTGATTGATGATAAACAGCAGTAAAACGGTTGGTATTTCCGTTTTAACTCGAAATGATCATGAATCCGTGTTTGATAATCACACACTGGCGACACTGCCGAAGAAAAAGGTTGCTTAAATGCTGAAATAAATCCAAGAGACATTAAAATGCCTTTCCTCATTAAGAAACAGCATAGCCCAATATAAACTTGTATCAACACTTTTCTGTCAGAGCAACTAAGAATCTACAATCTGTGCTGTCTTAGAACAGAGTGATGGATCTGCTATTGATTGATTGATTCATTGATACTTTTATTAGTAGATTGCACAGTACAGTACATATTCCGTACAATTGACCACTAAATGGTAACACCCCAATAAGTTTTTCAACTTGTTTTCAACTTGGTACAAATATATACTATCAGCATAATACAGTCATCACACAAGTTAATCATCATAGTATGTACATTGAATTATTTACTTTATTTACAATCCGGGGGGTGGGATGAGGAGCTTTGGTTGATATCAGTACTTCAGTCATCAAGAGAGTAATGGACATTGAAACAGTGTAGGTCTTATTTAGTAGGATATGTACAGCCAGCAGAGAACATAGTGAGTTCAGATAGCATAAGAACAAGTATATACATTAGAAGTACATTTGAGTTGTTTATAATCCGGGGAGATGGGATGTGAATGGAGGAGGGTATTAGTAAAGTGTTGAAGTTGCCTGGAGGTGTTGTTTTAGAGCGGTTTTGAAGGAGGATAGAGATGGACTTACTTTTATACCTGTTGGGAGTGCATTCCACATTCATGTGGCATAGAAAGAGAATGAGTTAAGACCTTTGTTAGATCGGAATCTGGGTTTAACGTGGTTTGTGGAGCTCCCAAACCACGGACAAACAACATCCTGAAAATGGTGAGAGGGAGTAATTAGTCATATAAATTCTAGTTAGGAAATAAGCATTTTGTTGTAATAAATAGAGATGTCCGATAATGGCTTTTTTGCCGATATTGTCCAACTCTTAATTACCGATTCCGATATATACAGTCGTGGAATTAACACATTATTATGCCTAATTTTGTTGTGATGCCCCGCTGGATGCATGAAACAATGTAACAAGGTTTTCCAAAATAAATCAACTCAAGTTATGGGGAAAAAATGCCAGCATGGCTCTGCCATATTTATTATTGAAGTCATAAAGTGCTTTTTTATTTTTTTAACATGACTCAAAACAGCAGGTTAGATTTTGGGACATGCTCTCCCTGAGAGAGCATGAGGAGGTTGAGGTGTATATTGTAGCGTCCCAGGAGAGTTAGTGCTGCAATGGGTTCTGGGTATTTGTTCTGTTGTGTTACGGTGCGGATGTTCTCCAGAAATGTGTTTGTCATTCTTGTTTGGTGTGGGTTCACAGTGTGGCGCATTTTTGTAACAGTGTCAAAGTTGTTTACACGGCCACTCTCAGTGTGACCTGTATGGCTGTTGACCAAGTATGCATTGCATTCACTTGTGTGTATGAAAAGCCGTAGATATTCTGTGATTGGGCCGGCACGCAAAGGCAGTGCCTTTAAGTTTTGTTGGCGTTCTGTACTTCTTCCTACGTCCGTGTACGACTCCGCACAGCGGCGTTTTAAAAGGTCATAAATTGTACTTTTTGAAACCGATACAGATAATTTCCGATATTACAGTTTAAAGCATTTATTGGCCGATTATATCGTCAGTCCGATATTATCGGACATCTCTAGTCATAAGGAATGTAAAAATTAACGTTTTAACTCATGCAATTATTATAATATAACATTAATCATGTTTATATGCAAATTAATTGCGCATGCTTGTTTACGTTAAGGGAAACTGCACTTTTTTGGAATTTGGCCTATCATTCACAATCCCTATGTAAGACAGGCACACATTTTTCTTTTTTATGCATTCTAACTATTAACAGTAATAAATTAGATCATAATGCGCCACACTGTGAACCCACACCAACCCACGCATTCACGAGGAGGACATGCAAACTCCATTATTTATTTTATTATTTAATTAGATTAGAGGTCTGTAGACGCCTGGTATTGTCTGTTAAGTCAATAAATGCCTTTGTGCGTTAACCTTCGTCTTGTGTTAGGGTCAGCACCGACCCGTTTTAGTTTTTAAATGCATAAAAACACCACATACATTTATTTTTTTGCATCAAAGCTTTTTGACTTTGTCAGGAACCTCTTTGTCAACAAAATAAAGCATTTTAATTTTTCTCACTAAATTATAAAATGCTCTGGTAGAAATTATGCCCTTGGTGTTGTTAGGGTCGGTTTCGACCCAGTTATAAAAATAAGATGATAAGAGCCAAAACTGAACACACTGACAGCCAGCTCCTCTCCCAATCATGTGAGCTTTAGTGGATTCTCATTTTACCTTGTTATCCTGTACAAAAACAAACAGGAGACGGACACTAAAAGTGTCACTTTTTGCCACTCTGATTTTGTTTTTTTTTATTAGTTTTGGAACTAGTAATCTATTTCTCTTGGTTTCATTTGCTTGATTGGTTGTTGGTTGTTGTTTGTTTGATGTTGGATTTCTGTTGCTGAAAAAAATAAGTTTTAGCCTTTTTCTTGAAGTAAATATATATGGGTCGAAATTGACCCGTAACACCATAAATGTTACTATAGTTAAAATTCTTAAAATGAAAAAAAAAAATAAAACACATTTATTTAAGAGATGTGTTCTAATACCCCTTAGTAATAGTTAGGTAACACAACAACCTTTTTTTAATTTATATGATTCTCTTGAGGTTCGTTTTACCATTTTTAAAAATTGAAATCGAGGGGTATACTGACAAAAAAAAGGCCCAATGGCCCAAACCAAAAATATTAAAACCAATATTTTCAAGGACAAGGAAGCCTAACGAGGTAACCAAGAGATGAGAAACAAATTGGATGATAGATAATTGTTTTTAGTGTATTTTACAGCTGATTTAAGACATGGGTCAAAACCGACCCGTTAACATAAGAGATGGTAACAGAAAGCTAACACAAGAGGAAGGTTAAATGAGAAAAAAAACAAACAATAGTTTGATGATTTTAATTTGCTGTTTTTCGCTTCACCTTGTTGTGCAAGTAACTTTTCCAAGCCGGGTCACACCCGGAAGATGTGCTCGTGGTGCCTTTCACGCCCTCCCACAGTTCTTTGTCTCGCTGTACTGTACCGGGTCTTGACAACCTCATCATAAAGCTCTCCTTGTTTCCTCCACCCCGCAGTAATGGATGTCACTGACATCATCACGGGCAAAATGGACGACGAGGACAAGCAGCACTTCATCCCCTTCCAGCCGTAAGTCCACAACTGCATCTTTCTTGTCAAACCAAGATGACGCAAAGTCCTCGCCTTACATTAATTTCCAGTATTTAACTGCGTTTCTGGATGTCAGCCATGCGGCCGCCACGTGGCCTCGCAAGTCCTTGACACCTGATTAGCGAGGGCCTCAAGACGGTTACGCTTCTGTGTCCCCCGCTGACTCAATTAAGGCAATCTCATTAACTGCTGCCATTCTCGCAGGACGGCAACGGTAACCTTTTACTTAACGGGATTTTCTGCATAATTACAAACACTTCTCGTTCTGCCGGGCGGGCCGGCAGGTGACCCGAGTTAACCGTTTCATCCAGGCCGCATAAATCATGGAAATTAGACAAGCGGCTTATCATGGTTTATGCGGCGGAAAAGCTGTTTTTGTGACTTCATATTGTATGTTTGCTTTCTCATGTCCCTTTAATCTGTTTTGTTGTCTACATAATAGACTGAAAAATGTCTGAAATAATCTAAAATGTCTCCCAGGTGAGACTATTAGTTCGACGTTGTTGAAGTTATTCTATGGGTGGTACAGTAAACCCTTGTTTTTCGGCTGTTAAATTTGCTCCAGGCTTGATTGTGGTAAATTAATTTCTGGGAAGTAGGAATGATATAAATTGAATATTGGAATAGCTACAGCAGGGGTCGGCAACCCAAAACGTTGAAAGAGCCATATTGGACCAAAAATGCAAAAAAATATAATCTGTATATAATGAAGGCGGGCTTCACGGTGGCAGAGGGGTTAGTGCGTCTGCCTCACAATACGAAGTTCCTGCAGTCCTGGGTTCAAATCCAGGCTCGGGATCTTTCTGTGTGGAGTTTGCATGTTCTTCCCATGAATGCGTGGGTTCCCTCCGGGTACTCCGGCTTCCTCCCACCTCCAAAAACATGCACCTGGGGATAGGTTGATTGGCAACACTAAATTGGCCCTAGTGTGTGAATGTTGTCTGTCCATCTGTGTTGGCCCTGCGATGAGGTGGTGACTTGTCCAGGGTGTACCCCGCCTTCCGCCCGATTGTAGCTGAGATAGGCGCCAGCGCCCCCCGCAACCCCAAAAAGGAATAAGCGGTAGAAAATGGATGGATGGATATAATGAAGGCAACACATGACGTATGTGTCTAAATTGGCTATAATAGCCTACTATCAAAATGACTATACGTCGCAGGCTGAAGCAAATTTTATTTGACAGAAATGTTAAAATGTGATATTTAAAACATAAAAAAACATTAATAAATCGGATAGTACTCAGAAGGTGAGATAACTTCTGGAAATTACTGTCTCATAATGGCCAAAGGTATTTGTGTGTGTGTCCAAGTTTAGGGAAACAGCAAACTGTCTTCTTTTAGTAGATTTATTACAATCTTTGGCAAGCTACAGTTGTGATCAAAATTATTCAACCCCCACACAATTTTGGTGTTTTAGCAAGTTGGACATTTATTCCGTATTTTGTTTATAGTCATATCAAATAAAGACGTGTCAAATAGACAAATGCAACTTAAATTGTGACACTGTGTTTTACAAAATACCAAAAAAGGACATTTTTCTTAATATCTTAATATCTCATCCTTTTATTCAGGATCAACAATATAAAGTTCTGGATCATAATTTTGTCACAAAGTAATTGTTATTGGCTCTCACTAAGTCTGCTTGATTAGCATTGTTGTTGATGGGGAAGGGATCTGTGGCTCCTCATTATCTCTCAAAATGGCTCAGGAATCTCCGTGAGATTGATACCCTTTTCATCATATCTATTTATTCGCAAAATTTGGAAGTTTTAGGTGTAATGAATCCGGTATTTGTGATAATAGCTTCAATATAGAGCAGTGGTTCTTAACCTTGTTAGAGGTTCCTTAGCCCCGCCAGTTTTATTTGCGCATTCACCAAAGTTTTCTTGAGTAAAAAAAATGCCATTATTTTTTTCAAATTCAAAACAATGTTGCACAAAATGAACTGTTCATGAACCACAAAAAATTACACATTTGAAAATCAGATTGGGAGAAATCTTTATTTACACGATGAGTTGGGTGTGTCTTGACATCCGCCGAACCCCTGACGCCGACTCACCTAACCCCTAGGGCAGGGGTCGGGAACCTTTTTGGCTGAGGGAGCCAAAAAGCCAAATATTTAAAAATAGATTTCCGTAAGAGCCATATATTTTTTTTTTAACACTGAACACAACTAAACGCGTGCATTTTTAAGAAAGACCAACATTTCTAGAGTATAATAGGTCTCTTATTCTTTGTAATAATGTTATCCACCTAACTGTGGAGGGGCGTAGCCTGCGGGCCTGCAGCGAACTAGGGTGTGCCAGGACCGGCCTCGAAATCAGCGAAAGGTGAAAACAAAAATTTCAGTTTTTCCCTCTTTCATTCTTAAAACATTCTGGGCTAACCAGGCCTTGACGTCGTATAGACAGTTGAGAAGGGGTGTGGAGAAGCTTGCTGAAAAGGAACATTTAATTGAATTTGAGAGCACCCAGCATGGGCGAATAGAACAGACATGTCATTGTTTTGTCTGCTCGCGGAAAACAAACATCCTAATCTATGACTGGACTCCCTCGAATGGCCTTGACGCTGTGGAAACAGGACCAGGCTGTTTTGAAAAATACCCCCGAGGACACCTCAATGATGAATGCTTTTGACCTCCCGCCCTCCTCAACGACACCTGGAGTTGAACTTTTGCAGATCGGCCTCAGTCTAAATGATAAATGGTAAATGGGTTGTACTTATATAGCGCTTTTTTTCTACCTTCAAGGTACTCAAAGCGCTTTGACACTACTTCCACATTTACCCATTCACACACATTCACACACTGATGGAGGGAGCTGCCATGCAAGGCAGCTAACCAGCACCCATCAGGAGCAAGGGTGAAGTGTCTTGCTCAGGACACAATGGACGTGGTTGGTACTAGGTGGGGATTGAACCTGGGACCCTCGGGTTGCGCACGGCCACTCTCCCCACTGCGCCATCATCACACCCAAGACAATTTGGCACACACACCCCACCCCCACCCCCAACATTTCTAGAGTATAATAGGTCTCTTATTCTTTGTAATAATGTTATCAAGCTAACTGTGGAGGGGGCGTAGCCTGCAGGCCTGCAGCAAACTAGGGTGTGCCAGGACCGGCCTCGAAATCAGCGAAAGGTGCGTAAATGGCCCACCTGGGCCATTTTATCTAATCAGTTGTCACTCTGTTATTAGCAGCAGCCAGGAGGAGAGGCGGGGTTGGGGCTGGAGCCAGAGCGCGAGCGAGAATAAAAGAGAAAAGTACAATTGCTGGAAAACAACTGAGAGACTTATTGAAAAATAAAACAATATTGTAACCCTGAAAAAAGGCTCTCATGTCAGTGCTTGGTGGTCTGAAGAACCCCCCACACTAAGCAATAATAAATCAATCAATCAATGTTTACTTATATAGCCCTAAATCACTAGTGTCTCAAAGGGCTGCACAAACCACTACGACATCCTCGGTAGGCCCACATAAGGGCAAGGAAAACTCACCCAGTGGGACGTCGGTGACAATGATGACTATGAGAACCTTGGAGAGGAGGAAAGCAATGGATGTCGAGCGGGTCTAACATGATACTGTGAAAGTTCGATCCATAATGGATCCAACACAGTCGCGAGAGTCCAGTCCAAAGCGGATCCAACACAGCAGCGAGAGTCCCGTTCACAGCGGAGCCAGCAGGAAACCATCCCAAGCGGAGGCGGATCAGCAGCGCAGAGATGTCCCCAGCCGATACACAGGCAAGCAGTACATGGCCACCGGATCGGACCGGACCCCCTCCACAAAGGAGAGTGGGACATAGAAGAAAAAGAAAAGAAACGGCAGATCAACTGGTCTAAAAAGGGAGTCTATTTAAAGGCTAGAGTATACAAATGAGTTTTAAGGTGAGACTTAAATGCTTCTACTGAGGTGGCATCAAATAAATAACTTCTTACCTTAAATGCAACTTCTTGAACAGTTGTGGTAGAAAACGGACGGTTGGATTAAA